>NC_088327.1:34147500-34447500 GCF_036884655.1 Musa acuminata AAA Group
CTATTAGGCTCTGAATCTCTCCTATTTATAGAGGTCCCCTATCAAACCCTAATGGATCCTCCCCTAGTGGGTATTGGATCTGCATCCAATAACCCAAGCATTTTAAATTATTGGATCTCTATCCAATAATCTCTCATAGGCTCTTATTGGATCTCGTCCATGGGATCCAATAATTCAGGGGCTTATTGGATATCCAATAAGACAAGGCTCCATTAGATATCTCATATCTGAACCTCTACTCATCGCAATGCCTACTATATGTGTGTGACCCTCTAGGCCCAATATCGAGCTGGCCATGAGTCATACCTGTCAGAACTCCTTCTAACTCAATGAATTATTATCTTTGTAATAATTCACTTGACTCATCGACTACGGACGTACTAGGCCACTACGCCGTAGTCCTCAGACAATATAGGGGAATCAAATCCATTGGACCTGTCTGTCTTTAGTTACCGTGTACCTATTGTCCCTCATCCATCTAATATCCCAGAGACCGTATATCGAGCATGGTGCTGTCAGACCCATATGGTTTCTACTCTAATCTCGCTCTAATCGGATTCTTCTGGAGAACTCTTTTCCTCTCAACCCGAATGACCCTAGCCAGGGATTTGTCTGAGCAAGAACATATGGGATATTCCTCTCATTACGCCGAGAGTGGATGATCCTCTATCGACACTCAATATCCCTCGTAAGGTCGACTACCACTCCCAATGACCAACTGTACTAGATCTGGGATAGTCAAACCTATAAGTCTAGTATCAAAGAGTGGAGCACTCATACAGGACATCCTTGGTGTCTCAAGTCTAAGGACCAGATACACCACTAGGACTACGAAATCGCTGTTTGACAATAAGGCATCATCAACCATCTAGCATTCCGTAAGCGGATCAATCAGTGAACTCATTCTCCAATGAGCACCTGTATTATATCCCTAATGTCCCTACACGAGCAGTTATGAGACCAGCTGCATCCATCATATGGACGGGTATACAGCACACCAGTTTGTCCGGTTATCACGATGTCCCTCTCGAGTAATCTGTGACCGGGATTATTTAGGATTAGTGTTTAAAGGTGAATCGATCTTATTATCGTGATCTCATCACAATCCGATTCCCATTGCACAAATCCAAGGACATCACAATATATATATGCATATATGCAATAGTTATAAAGTGATATATGCCAAAATATAATAAGCAAAAAGATTCTGTATCAAGTCACACGTGTCATCACTCACGTGATTGGCTTGTTGGGCACCTATGACTAACATCAAAATCCCTCTCTAAAATAGTTTTCAATGGATGAAATAGGTGCAATTCAGATTTGAAAACTATGATAAAAATCGTAGCAATCACATAAAAATAATTCTACATGATTCAGTACAACACACAATTTTAAAAACAATCGTTTGCATGAATATCTTGGTTCTGATATCACTATTAGGAAACCTAGGATAGCATCATATATGTAACAGAAGAACATAAAACAAAAATCTTAGATTTTTCATAGAAAATAGTTTCTTGTCATCGTGCGAATATTAGTGCGTGAAAAAATACAAAACAAAAAAACTACGTATATATAAAAGATATGTTGCATAGGGTGATCGTATATCCCTAAAAACCTATAGATCTATAGGAGAAAATAAAGACGCTCAACTGTCCTCCTCTTTAGTGGTGATCCACATGGCAGGCATTGCGAAGACGCTCCTCAAATCGCTGAACAATCCTCCTTTCCACAATCACCATGCGATCAAGAAGGGGCAGGCCCTTCTTGGTGTCCACACACCCCAAACTAGGGCCTTTGGCTGAGGAGGAGAGGGAGAGAGGAGTATAAGAGGTGGTAGCCAAAAATGGTTTGACCTATGACCCCTTTGGTTCCCTCCTTTTATATAGGTCCCTATCAACTTAACCCTAATAGATCATGCTCTATTGGATACTAGATCTCTATCTAACTATCCAAGTCTCTTGGATTAGTGAATTTCTACCTAATAATTTAATAGCTTGCTAGATATCCAATAAGATAGGAGCTACAACGGATATCTCATATCCGAATCTCTACTTGTCACTATTAGGATCGAGTCGGCACTAAGAGAGCGGGTGAATTAGTGCTTTCGATAAAATCGACGTTAATTCAACAATTCATTTGATAAAGCTTGTATCTGAAAAAGTGTTTAAACTTGAAAACATTCATAAGTGATTGAGGGTAGTAAGTAAGTAAATCAATGAGTGATCAGAATGAAAAACATGAAAGAAATGATACAGAAAGAAAGCACAACGGATTTAAAATGGTTTGGTCGTCGTGACCTACATCCACTTTCGATTCCTCCTCCATTGATGCTACCAGTGTCCACTAATAGTCTTCCTTCAATGGGTGAAGACTAACCACCCTCTTACAATACTTTATCATTTTCACAGGTTTAGGAGACAATCCTTATAAGACTCACACCTCTTCTTGAATGATTATAAAACTAAAAAGGGAGGAGGAGGACACTTAGCAATTTTATAACCCAAAATTTCAAGATTTTTGTTCACACTTTCATGCTCTTTCATCCAAGAAAGAGTGGGATAATTATAGGCCCAAATGACTTGAAAAATAGAGCCAAAAAATATCTCATCCCGGGTTTCTGGGGTACTAGCGGTACCACCGCCTATAGACTGACACTAGGCGATACCACCACTCAGTCGAAGCAGTACAACCCCCTAATAGAGCCTCAGAGACCGGGCTCTAATGGTACCACCACTTGATAGGGTGATATTGTTGGAAAATCTAGGGGGCGACATCACATGCATAGCGGAAGAACATTAAAAACAAGTGGGCGCCCCCACGGGCGCAGCACCCGCAGGCGCCGCTACCCTACATCACCATTGCACGCGGGTGCTGTGCTCGCAAGCACTGCTATGAGTGCTAGCCGCCCATGCGGTTGCCTGCCTACAAGCTATATGCAGCCGATCGCAAGCAGTAAGCTGCTGCCCACCGGCCACTTGCACGCAGGTGGCCAACCTATGAGGGCAGCAACAATTGTTGTCGTCTCGCACCTTTTGCGTCAACGATTTTAATGATAAAAGTCTTCTTAAAACACAACACACGTAGTTCAAAACCAATCTTTCGTACAAACAACTTGGCTCTGAGACCATTGTTGTGAAATCTAGGGGGCGACATCAAATACGAAGTGGAAGAACATTAAAAACAAAATCCATAATTTCTAAAATATGTGTTCATCGTCGTGCGAAGATTGGTACACAAAAATCGTAAAACGTAAAACTATGTATATGAAAAATTATGTTACCTAGGGAGATCGTATATCCCCGAATCCCTACAGATCTCTACGAGAGAGTGAAGGAGGTTAAGCGTCCTCCTCTCTAGTGGTGATCAACACAATAGGGCTACGACGATGCTCCTCAAAACTCTAGGCCTGCTATCTGAGGTGGAGAGAGGGAGGAGAATAGGAGAGACAACCAAAAGGCTCTTGCCTATGAACCATTGGTTCCCTCCTATTTATAGAGGTCCCCTATCAACTTAACCGTAATTGATCCTGCCATATTGGGTATTGGATCTTCATCCAACTACCCAAGCCTCTTAGATTAGTGGATCTCTATCTAATAATCTCTCATTGACTCTTATTGGATCTTATCCACAAGATCCAATAATTTAGGGGCTTATTGGATATCTAATAAGATAGGGGCACCGACGGATATCTCATATCCAAACCTCTACTCATCGTAACGCCTACCATATATGGGTGACCCTCTATGCCCAATATCGAGCAGGCCATGAGTCATACCTGTCAAAACTCCTTTTAGCTTAGTGAATTATTATCTCCATAATAATTCACTTGACTGATCGAATGTTGACGTACTATGCCATTACACCACAGTCCCCAAACGATATATTAGACCTATTTGTTCAATCTATTAGACCTATTTGTTCTTAGTTACTATGTATCTATAGTCCCTCATCTATCTAATATCCCAGAGATCGTATACCGGGTATGGTGCTGTCAAACCCATACGGTTTCTAATCGAGTCTTGCTCTGATCGAATTCTTCTAGTGAACTCTTTCTCTCTCAATCCGAATGACCCTAGCCAGGGATTTGTCTAAGGAAAAACACATGGGATATTCCTCTCATGATACCGAGAGTGGATTATCCTCTATCGACACTCAATAGTCCTCGTAAGATTGGCTACTACTCCCAATGACCGATTGTGCTAGATCTGGAACCTTCAAATCTATAAGTCTGGTATCAAAGAGTAGAGTACTCATACAAGACATCCTTAGCATCTCAAGTCTAAGGACCAAATACACCACGGGGGGGGGGGGGGGGGGGGGGGTGGTGAATTAGTGCAGCGGATTAAAATGTCGGTTTTGACAAATCTTTCGTACGATAAAAATCAAACTCGGAAGTGCTTAACTTGAAAGCATATTCGCAAAGTTGTGCAGCAAAGGTAACGAGGAAATAAAGCAAGTAAGAAGGTTTGCAGTAATGTAAATAGCAGTAATGAAATGCAAACCAGAGATTACGCTGATTTTAAAGTGGTTCGGTCAAATGACCTACATCCACTTGCGAGGACCCTCTTCGATGATGCTCCCACCTTCCACTAACAAATCTCTTGAAGGGGAAGGGTAAATACCCCTCTTACAACTTTTTACAAGCGGTTCACTCTCTTATAGATTTTCAGCAAGAAAGAAGGAGGTGAACACTAGCAAATTGAAAACAAGACTAGCTAAGGCTTTTCTAAGACCTTTCTCTTAATCAATTGCTTCTCAAAAAGTTATGTTCTCAGTTGAGATTTGAGGGGTATTTATAGGCTTAAAGAGAATTCAAATTTGGGCTCCAAAATTTAAATTCTCTTTGGTTCCTGATGCTGGCGGTGCCACCGCCTGTCAATGGCGGTGCCATCGCTTGTCAGTGTCTAACACTAACAGTGGACTGGCGGTGCCATCGCCCAGCCAAGCGGTGCCACCGCCTGGCACTCGGGTGCTGGGCGGTGCCAGCGCCTGGCTCTCGGGTGCTGGGCGGTGCCACCGCCAGACCCTTCTATTCACTCGTTGGGCTTTAATTCCAGCCCAAACCAAGTCTAATTTTGGGCCCAGTTGGCCCCTAATTGGGTTATAGGATTAATACCTAATCCTAACCCTAATTAATGTGCTAACTACGAATTCAAAGACATTTCATAAGCTATTATAAAGTCCGTAAGTCAAGACTTTTTCCGGCAAGCTTCCGGTGATCTTCCGGTGGTCTTCCGACGAACTCTCGAAAACCATTCTACGGACTCTCGGCAAGCTCCTAGACTTTACGATTTGATCTTGGCGAGTTCTAATGAGCTTCTTCGGCAAGCTCCGATCTTTCTCGGCAAACTTCCAACGAACCTTCCGGCGAGCTTCCGAAAAACCCTTCGGCAAGCTCCCTACTCATTCTCGGCTAGTTCCGGCAGCATTCCCGATGAACCTTCGGACTTCCGTTGAACTCTCGAACTCGCAACAAATCCTTTGCACTTGACTCCGACACTTTGTTTCGCTTTATGTCTTCATCGTTATCATAGTTAATCCTGCACACACAAGCCAAAACTCTACTCCGATCTAGACAATTATTACAACGCGAATTGACATTCTGTTGCCCGGCACGTTATTGGTTAGTGCTTCGTCCGATTCTTCAGCGCATCGTCCTCTCTTGCGGCTTGTTGCCCAATCGACGGTTGACCTCCGCAACCCCGATATCCTTGGCGCAATTCCGCTCCTGGCCCGATGCCCGATGTCCGAAGTCTTCTGCCATCCAATATCCTAACGTGATCTCCTCTGGCGCAACGTCAATTCCTCCTGCGTTAACTGTCTAATCCTGATCGAGTAGACCTGCATCACTCAAAATGCAGTTTAAATTATAAACACATATCAAGTGGTTTTATCATCAAAATACGAGATTCAACAATCTCCCCCTTTTTGATGATGACAACCACTTGATGATGGAGTTAACCTTAACTCCCGGAGTTTAAACAAACTCCCCCTATCAATATTCCATATTGATAGAACCTTGAATTCAAACTGAATTCAAGTCATTGCGATATTCATCATGAATACTTGCAACACATCATCATGAACATATGCATAAACTTATGCATCACATGTCATGTCATCAACATACTTCTCCCCCTTTGTCATCAACAAAAAGAAGAAGTACCACAATTAAGTGTTTGTTATATGGGTTCAACTCATTGCATGAAAAACATAATAATAAATTTTTATCATCATGCAATCTAGCAATTTTATAATATTTTAGAACTTGCAGGCTAGCAATTTAGAGATGTTCAAGAAAGCAACTCTTGCTTCTTGAAATATGCAAGTTTTATAAGCTAGCAAATTCAAATATATGCAAGTTGGCATATTTGCTTTTCTTGAGATAGGCACGATAGCACATTTTTGCATTTTCTTGATGTTTCAAGCTAACAATTCTCGGTGATGTTCAAGATAGCAATTTCTTCTCTTTTGATAAGTGCAATTTTTGCTTTCTTCTTGAATTGTGCAAGCTAGCTATCTCCCCCTTAGTCATTGTCAAAAAGAAGGGAAGACCCTTTTTAAAGAAGGGAAGACTCTTCATGTCAATTTCTAAATCATGACAAAGGTGAGTAATCATTCTTATTTAAAAATTTCATAATTGAGATAAACCTTGAATTCAAATTAAGGTAATATTAATCATGATTCACATCATATGTAATACATCACATAAAAAGCATAAGTATTGCATGCATCATTTTAGCAACAATTCGTAGCATTTCATCACATGACAAGATATCAGCAAGTAAAATTACAATGCAAGTTCTTGATATCTTAATATGATGCAAACATGACATATGTCAATCATAGCATTTCGATTATCAATTTACCATATATTTCGATACAAGCTTCTTTTGATATCTTAACATAATTTAAATTCAAATATGACACTTATAGCATTAATTCATATATTTATCATTCAAATATAGCACTCATAGTATCAATTCATATATTTCTCCCCCTTTGTCATTACTGAAAAGAAGGGAGAAATCAATGGCCAAAAGATTTTATTCATTATACAAGCCAACATACAAAATCATGTCATAATATCAAGAAAATTCAAGAAGAACATGATTCATTCAATAAATCCTTTTAATAGAGCAAAAGAATTATACAACCAAGGATCATGATTAAAATATATCAATATCATAGATCAAGTCATGATTCGTGATTCATCATAAAGCAAATTAATTTTCAGTCATCTCATAAGGCTTTTAAAGAATTTTTGAAACATAAGAGAATGGTTAATTTAAGCATGCAATGTTTCAATCAAATTCAAGTCATGAATACCAATACTTTCATATTGTGAATATCAATTCATGAATACCAAAAGATATTATTTGTGATTTTAATTTTGCAAGATCAAGATTATGATTTAGATAAAACTCATTCAAATCAAATCGTTAACTTAAAATTCATAATCAAGTCATCAAAATCAATTTCGAGATTCACAAAATATCATGAAATCATTAATCTCGATCAGATGGGAAAAGCATTTTTTAAGTGATTCTTTTTCATCTAAAAATGCCTTAGTCATTATATGCCAAATCAAGATAAGCATGAAAGTTCAAGACGTAAAGGCAAAATCCTATAGAACAACTCATCAAGCAAGATTTTAAACATCTATTTTCAAGCTAGAGTAAGTCAAGGATTCAATTATCTCATGTCATGAATTCTAATAGGCATCTCAAATTATCAACATCACATTAAAAAGATATTTCAAAAAGACATATCGATAAGTGATTCATTTGTATCATTTCATTTTCGGAAGATTCTCCTCTTTGGTAAATAAATCTAGGAGAACAAAATGAATTAAGGGAGATATAATATGATTCATATTAAAAATGTGTCTCATGTCATAAGTATGAATCAAGCATTTGTGAAATCCGAAATCATCCTCAAAATCACATTCAATAAATTCATACATGACAAGCATAGATTTATTGAAAAGTAGATAAGATAGAGGATCGTATTTCATTTTTGTAAATTTCTATTCATGTGATTTGCTTCTTATAAGTATGCCTTTACCTTTAATAAAACAAGTGTCAACATTTAAGACGGAAGGGTAAATTTCGTAAAACAAATCATCAAGCATGATTCCATGATAACATCCTTTTAATATCTTGATATTCATTATCAAGTATGATTTCAAAAAGTATGTTAAAGAGAAATCATTAAGACCAAATGCATGATACACTCATTTATTTTCAAAATATTCATCATGTTTATTTTCATGAGATTCACAAGATTGGTAAAATAAATTCATTAATCTCAATAGGATAGAAAATTATTTTCATTTCATACAATTGATTTCATGTGAGGGTGTTCAAGTCTTTTTATGAAAACATGTATCATCATTTAAAGTCAAAACATAAGTTTCGTCATAAAGCCGTCGAGAACAATCACATCAAAAATAAAACATCATGATATCACATCTATCATCAAAAGACTATCAAGAAATTCATACATAGATGTGCATGCACTATGTCATCTTAATATGTCATGAGAATGTCATCTTAATTCGTCATAAAAATGATTAAACCAAAAACATGTTAATCCAAAATGAGAGTATCAAATCAACATTTACTTCAAAAACTCATGCATGACATAAAATCATCAAAATACACATGCATGGATTAATCCTAAGCATTATCACATATCATCCATAATGTTGCATACATCATTCAACATTTCAAAACATAACATGCATGAAACCTTAGCAATATACTTTTCATGATCAAATTTTTAATTTTTTCAAAGATGCTAAAAAGAAAAACATGATATAATTTTTGAAAAATAATTTTTTATTTCCTATTCCTACTATAAAGAACTCATGAAAAACTTCAAGTAATTTCAAAATAATTCAAAAGAGTTGAGTTACTTACCTTGTAGTCGAAGCTCGTCAAAGCCCAATTCGCCGTTTCACCTTTGGAAGTTTTTGATTCATCCTTGGTTGCCTTCCTCATCTTTGGCCTCTTCCTCCGTTCAAGTTTATTATTTATTTTAGATTTTTGTTTAATAAACTTATTAAGATTTAGTGTTCGAAGTTCAAGTTCATCATTGTCCTCATCACTTGAGTCATCGCTCAAGTGGTATTCATTTGTCCGGAGTTCCAAATCCTTCCTGTTCTTTGGAAGGTGATTTTGTTCATCATGTTCATCATGTGTTTTGTACACCATTTCATATGTCATCAACGAACCAATTAGTTCTTCAAGTGGAAAAATATTTAAATCTTTTGTTTCTTGTATTGCGGTTATTTTAGGATCCCACCTTTTTGGAAGAGATCTTAAGATCTTGCTTATGAGATCAAAATTCGAAAAAGATTTACCAAGAACTCTTAGATTATTGACGACATCCGTGAAACGGGTATACATGTTGCCTATAGTCTCGCTTGGTTGCATTTGAAAAAGTTCAAAATCATGTAATAAAATGTTAACTTTTGAGTCTTTGACTCTACTAGTTCCCTCGTGTGTGATTTCAAGTGTTCGCCAAATATCAAAAGTCGTTTCGCACGTTGAAATCTGATTGAACTCATTTTTGTCCAAAGCGCAAAATAAGGCATTCATAGCCTTTGCGTTTAAAGAAAAATACTTCTTCTCCAAATCCGACCATTCGTTCATCGGTTTAGAGGGAAGTTGAAAACCGTTTTCAACGATATTCCATGAATCCAAATTCATAGAAATCAAGAAAACTCTCATTCGAGTTTTTCAAAAAGTGTAGTCCAATCTGTTAAACAACGGTGGACGAACAATCGATAAGCCCTCTTGAAAGTCATGAAGAGCCATTTCTCTCGGGTGTAAATCCGAAATGAGAAATACCGGGCTCTGATACTAATTGTTAGGATCGGAGCGGCACTAAGAGGGGGGGTGAATTAGTGCAGCGGATTAAAATGTCGGTTTTGACAAATCTTTCGTACGATAAAAATTGAACTCGGAAGTGCTTAACTTGAAAGCGTATTCGCAAAGTTGTGTAGCAAAGGTAATGAGGAAATAAACAAAGTAAGAAGGTTTGCAGTAATGTAAATAGCAGTAATGAAATACAAACCAGAGATTACGCCGATTTTAAAGTGGTTCGGTTAAATGACCTACATCCACTTGCGAGGCCCCTCTTCGATGAGGCTCCCACCTTCAACTAGTAAATCTCTTGAAGGGGAAGGGTAAATACCCCTCTTACAACTTTTTACAAGCGGTTCACTCTCTTATAGATTTTCAGCAAGAAAGAAGGAGGTGAACACTAGCAAATTGAAAACAAGACTAGCTAAGGCTTTTCTAAGACCTTTCTCTCAATCAATTGCTTCTCAAAAAGTTGTGTTCTCAACTGAGATTTGAGGGGTATTTATAGGCCTAAAGAGGATTCAAATTTGGGCTCCAAAATTTGAATTCTCTTTGGTTCCCGATGCTGGCAGTGCCACCGCCTATCAGTGGCGGTGCCATCGCTTGTCAGTGTCTGACACTGACAGTGGACTGGCGGTGCCACCGCCTGGCTCTCGGGTGCTGGGCGGTGCCACCGCTAGACCCTTCTATTCACTGGTTGGGCTTTAATTCCAACCCAAACCAAGTCTAATTTTGGGCCCAGTTGGCCCCTAATTGGGTTATAGGATTAACACCTAATCCTAACCCTAATTAACATGCTAACTACGAATTTAAAGACATTTCTTAGGCTATTACAAAGTCCGTAAGTCAAGACTTTTTCCGGCAAGCTTCCAATGATCTTCCGGCGGTCTTCCGACGAACTCTCGGAAACTATTCTGCGGACTCCCGGCAAGCTCCTAGACTTCACGATTTGATCTTGGCGAGTTCCAACGAGCTTCTTCGGCAAGCTCCGATCTTTCTCGGCGAGCTCCGCGAACTTCCAACGAACCTTCCGGCGAGCTTCCGAAAAACCCTTCGGCAAGCTCCCTACTCATTCTCGGCTAGTTCCGGCAGCATTCCCAATGAACCTTCAGACTTCCATCGAACTCTCAAACTCGCAACAAATCCTTTGCACTTGACTCCGACACTTTGTTTCGCTTTATGTCTTCATCGTTATCATAGTTAATCCTGCACACACAAGCCAAAACTCTACTCCGATCTAGACAATTATTACAACGCGAATTGACATTCTATTGCCCGGCACGTTATTGGTTAGCGCTTCGTCCGATTCTTCAGCGCTTCGTCCTCTCTTGCGGCTTGTTGCCCAATCGGCGGTTGACCTCCGCAACCCCGATATCCTTGGCGCAATTTCGCTCTTGGCCCGATGCCCGATGTCCTAAGTCTTCTGCCATCCAATATCCTAACGTGATCTCCTCTGGCGCAACGTCAATTCCTCCTGCGTTAACTGTCTAATCCTGATCGAGTAGACCTGCATCACTCAAAATGCAATTTAAATTATAAACACATATCAAGTGGTTTCATCATCAAAATACGAGATTCAACAACTGGGACTACAGAATCGTTCTCTAACAAAAGGGCATCATCAACTATACAGCATTCCGTAAGAGGATCAATCAGTGAACTCATTCTCCAATGAGCACTTGTACTGTATTCCTAGTGTCCTTACACGAGCAGCTATGAGACCAGCTGCATCCATCATATGGACGGGTATACAACACACTAGTTTGTCTGGTTATCTCAATGTCTCTCTCGAGTAACCTATGACCAGGATTATTTATGATCTGTGTTTAAAGGCGAATCGGTCTCATTATCCTGATCTCATCACGATTCTATTATCATTGCATAGATCAGTGGACATCAGAATATATTCAAGCAATTGGCAATATATAGTGATAAAATGTCAAATAATAATAATAAGTAAAAAGATTGCGTGGCAAGTCACACATGTCATCACTCACGTGATTAGCTTACAGGGCACATATGACTAGCAAGTCCCATCGGCTAACAACAATAACTACTAGTGGTACCATCTCTCAGTTTAGGCGGTACCACCACCCAAACCACCTAGGAGGCTGAGCCTGAAGCGGTTCCACAGCCTAGTCTAATTCACCAATTGATTTCATCATCAAAATTCGAGATTCAATAATCTCTCCCTTTTTTATGACAATAACTAATTGATGACAGAGTTAATCTTAACTCCCCCTATCTATATGTCATATTGAGATAAGATAAAATTGAATTCAAAAGGAATCATAACCTTTGAATTCAAGTAAAACAATTTTGATCATAGTGATCAAAATCAAAATTTCATACATTGTATAGCATCATTTCAAGTCATCAAAGCATAGTATGCACAATTTCATCACATAATAAATCAACATTAATTTAGGCATGACCTATATGATACTGAAGCATTCATCACTTCATGCATGATAGTAAAATTAACATCATTTTGGCATGATATTCATGATACTAAAATATTCATATTTTCAATCATTTTGGGCATAACATATATTGAACTAAAGCACCATTTATCACTTTATGCATGATACCAAATTTAACATAACCTACATGATACTAAAGTATTTTTTAATAATTTATCACTTCATGTATAATACCACATTCAACATCATTTTGGAATGATTCCAAACATTCATCATTTCTCACCCTTTGCCATCAACAAAAAGGAGAATCATTCAACAATTTCTGCAAGTATTTTAAACTATTCAAGGAAGCTTTACACCAATTTATCCAAGATAACAAATTTGTGAAATGAGAAGTTAAGCAAAAACTTTGCATGATAACTACTTTTGCTTCTTGAAATGGGCAAACTAGCATTTTTGCTTTAGATGTGCAAGCACTTTTTGGTTCCTTTTGAGATGTGCAAGTTTCTTTCTTCTTTTTTTCATAAAAATAAGAAAAAGAAGAAGAAGAATAAGGGAGGATTTCATTCATCACAAGAAAAATCAAGAACCAAATCCATTAAAGGATTTGAACTAAATCAAATCCATGAAAAAAATAAGTTTCATTGAATTAAGCTTCTACTTTTGCAAAGAGAAATGATTCATCATAAAAGATCAAAATGTGCATACAAAAAATTCATGAATCAAATCTCTTTGCTTGTAAATAGAAGGAAGAAGGATTAATAGAAAATGATTAACACATAAAAGATCAAGTATAGCAAAAATCCATGAATAAAACTTCACTAAGGTGAAAGGAAATGATCTCGATAAAAAGTAAACTCAATTTCCAAAATTTAAGAAATCCAAAAAATATATAAAGGAATTCATGCATTCAGAAGATTTAACATGCCTAATTCTCTTCTAATAAAATTAACTTGTTCCTTATTCAATGATTTTATAAAAATATCTACTAATTGATATTTAGTATCAATAAATTCTAAAGATATATCATGATTATTAATATGATCTCTAATAAAATGATACCTAATGTCAATATATTTAGTTCTAGAGTATTGAATGTGATTTTTTGTTAAACATATTGCACTAGTATTATCACATTTTATAGGTATGTTCTTCAAGTGAATTTCATAATCTTCTAATATGTTTTTCATCTATAGAACTTGTGCACAGCATGCACTTGCTGCTACATACTCAACTTCGGTTGTAGATAATGCAACTGAGTTTTGTTTCTCGGAAGACTAAGAGCAAGTACATGACCTAAGAGTTGACATGTTCTAGATGTGTTTTTTCCATCTATTTGACAACCAGCAAAATCAGCATTGGCATAAGCAAGTAACTCAAAGTTTTTGGATTTTGGATACCATAATCCTAGATTATGAGTTCCTTTTAGGTATCTAAAAATCCTTTTAATAGCTTTTAAGTGAGATTGCTTGGGATTAGATTGAAATCTAACACATAGTCCAACACTAAACATAATATTAAGTCTAGTTATTGTGAGGTATAATAAATTACCTATCATACTCCTATAAGTTTTTTATCAAAACATTCTCCATTAATGTCTATATCTAATTTTGTAAAAGTGCTCAATGGTGTATTAATAACTTTAGCATTTTTCATATTAAATTGTTTCAATAGTTCTAAAACATTCTTAGTCTAACTAATAAAAATTCCGTCACTTAATTTTTTTAATTTACAATCCTAAGAAAAAAGTTAATTTACCCATTAAGCTCATTTCAAACTCTTAACTCATACTTTTAGCAAATAATTCACATAAATATTCATTTAAAGAACCAAAAATGATACCATTAACATAAATTTAGATAATAAAAAAATTATTTTTAAAATATTTAATAAACAATGTAGTATCGACCTTGCCTTTCATAAAATTATTTTGAATAAGGAAATTACTAAGCCTCTCATACCAAGCCATAAGGGCTTGTTTTAATCCATAGAGAGCCTTAGACAACCTAAACACATAATTCGAAAAAATTATATTCTCAAATCTAGGTGGTTGTTCAACATAAACTTCTTCGGAAATAAAGCCATTAAGAAAAGCACTTTTAACATCCATTCAAAATAACTTAAAATTATTACAACTAGTATAGGCAAGGAAAATCCTTGTGGCTTCAAGTCTAACCACAGGAGCGAAGGTTTCTTCATAATCGATATCTTCTTCTTGGTTGAAACCTTTGGCTACTAGTCTAGCCTTGTTTCTAATCATGATACCAAGTTCATCTTTCTTGTTTCTAAAAACCCCTTTAGTACCAATTACCAAATGGTCAGTAAGTCTAGGAATAAGCTTCCACACTTCATTTCTCTCAAATTTATTTAATTCCTCATGCATTGCAAAGACCCATGAATCATCTTTTATGGCTTCACCAATGCATTTCAATTCAATTTATGACAAAAATGTGGCATTCGCACAAAATTTTTTAAAAGAAGAACGAGTTTGAACACCTTTTGATGTATCTCCAATTATTAGCTCCTTAGGATGAGTATCTATATACTTTCAATCCTTAGGTAAGGATTCTTTGGAAGAAGATGCATCCAAGTTGCTTGGGGGAGAAGATTTTTCATTCAAATTTAAACCATCAAAATCAAAATCATCATCAATATTATTTTTCTTAAATTCAGGAAGCTAATTAAAAACAACATGAATAGATTCCTCTATAACCAAAGTTCTTTTATTAAAGACACGAAAGACTTTAGAAATAGAGAAATAACCAAGAAAAATGCCTTCATCGGATTTAGCATCAAATTTTTTTAAGGCATATTTTTTATTTAAAATAAAATATTTATAACCAAAAACTTAAAAAAATAAAATATTGGGTCTTTTATTATTCCACAATTCATAGAGAGTTTTGAAAAATAATAGTCTTATAAGAACCTTATTCATGACATAGCATTTTGTGTTAACGGCTTCGGCCTAAAAATATTTGGGCAAGCTATGATCGTTTAACATGGTTCTTATCATTTCTTGTAAGCTCCTATTTTTTCTTTCAACTACTTCATTTTGTTGTGGAGTTCTTGGAGTAGAGAAACTGTGGTTGTACCCATTTAACTCACAAAAATTTTGAAAATCACGATTTTGAAATTCACCGCCGTGATCACTACGAACAGATAAAATCATAAAACCATTTTCATTTTGAACAAGTTTACAAAATTTTAAGAAACATTTAAAATAATCACTTTTGTGAGCCAAGTATATCCAAGTGTATCTACTAAAATAATCAATAATTACAAAGGCATATTTACTATCTCCTACTTGTTGTATCAATTAGTCCAAATAAATCCATATGGATCAATTGTAGTGGTTTAAAGGTGCTTATTTGATTTTTTGATTTAAAATTACTTTTTATTTATGTTCCTAGTTGGCATGCATCATAAACTTTATCTTTGATAAATTTAATTTTAGGCATACATCTTACAAGTTCTTTAGTTATAATTTGTGAAATTAGTTTCATATTTGCATGTCCTAATCTTCTATGTCAAAGTCATGCATCATCATTTAAAACCGAAAAGCAAGTTTCATTACAAAACTCGTTAAGATCAATAGTATAGACATTGTTGGTTCTTAAGGAAATCAAAGATCTATTTATGTATGGTATTTCTAATGCAAGAATTAGATTCAAACTTGATGTTGTAACCTTTATCACATAATTGACAAATGCTTAGCATGTTATACTTTAAACCATCTACTAATAAAATATTTTCAATCAAAATATTTGATTTGTCACCTATATTTCTTTTTCCAATAATTTTTCCTTTGTTGTTATCTCCGAAGGTGACAAATCCTTGGCTAGTGAGTTTAGAGAAGTGTGTTGGATCGTCGGTCATGTGCTTTGAGCATCCACTATCAAGGTACCATCTTTTGCTCATAGCTTGTGATTATATACATATCTACAAGAAAATGAGTTTTCTTTTATGTACCTATTTAACCTTGGGTTCTTCATAAATAGATCTACCTATCATTGAGTGATTTAGTATTCTTTTAGAAACCCAAACTAATTTGTGTGAACTAAATCTTTTAAATGGATATTTGTAGGTAAAATGATCATATTTTTCTCTAGGTGAGACATGTAATGTAGATCCTTTCACGAAGATAGTTGGCTTTTGTTGAGTGTTACTCACAAAGCTAATTCCTTCCTTTCTATGAATATAACCCTTATTGGCAAGGATTATGTTTAGAGATTTATTTTCTATTTTAATTTTTTCTAACATTTTTTGTAGTAAAGCATTTTCTTTCTTAAGTGAATCTATCTTATCACACTTAGTGCAAGAAGCTAGCATACTATTATCGAGCTTATTTTTTAATTTATCAAATTTACTAACAAGATAAGTATGCTCCTTTTTTAATAATTTATATTTTTTACAACTAATTTACATTCATCAAACAAATCATGAAAAGCACTTAATAATTCATCAAAAGATAAATGAGCTTCGATTGAGTCACTTACCTTGTCGCCAAATGTCATTAATACGTAGTTTGCAACTTCTTCTTTGTTGGTTGGCTCCTCATATTTGAATGCACTTGAATTATTCCAAGTCACCTTGAGTGCCTTCTTTTTCTTTGATAGCTTCTTCTTCACTTGGGGACATTCATTTTTGAAGTGCCCTGACTTCTTGCATTCGTAGAATATGATTGTGTCCTTTTTTAGTTCATTTTTGTTCTTCGTATCTTGTTTTATAAAGTTTATTTTGTTTCTTCTTATGAATCTTTATAATTTTCTTGTTAGAAGTTTTAAGTCTTCATCATCACATGAGCTTTTGCTCGAGTGGTCTTCTTTAGTTATAAGTGTCATATCCTTTCTGTTCTTTGGAAAGTTGTTTTCATGTTCATCATGTGTCTTGCATATCATTTCGTAGGTTATTAATGATCTGATAAGTTCTTCAAGAGCAAAGTTGTTCAGATCCTTTGCTTCTTATATTGCTATCACTTTTGGATCCTAACTTTTCAGAAGGGATCTTAGTGTTTTATTGACAAGTTCAATATTAGAAAAACTTTTACCAAGTGCTTTCAAACCATTGACGATATCTGTAAAACGGGTGTACACGTCTCTAATGGTTTCACTTGGTTTCATTCGAAACAACTCAAAATTATACACCAAAAGATTAATTTTTGACTCTTTAACCTGACTTATGCCTTCATGTGTTACTTTGAGTATGTGCCAAATCTCATGTGCAATTTCGCATATAAAAACTCGATTAAATTCATTTTTATCAAGAGCACAAAACAAAGCATTCATCACTTTGGCATTCAAGAAGGAGGTCTTCTTTTCCAAATCATTCTATTCATTCACTAGTTTGGAAGACTTCTCAAAACCACTTTCAACAATGTTCCACATTTCAAATCCATAAAAAGCAAGAAAATTCTCATTCTAGTTATTAAATATGTATAGTCTGTCCCATTGAAAATAGGAGCACAAGTGATAGAAAGACCATCATGATTGTAGGAAAAAGTCATTTCTCTTGGGTGTTAAACCAAATGAAAAACTTCGCTCTAATACCAACTGTTAGGATCGAGTTAGTACTAAGAAGGGGATGCATTAGTGCTTTTAATAAAACCAACGTTAATTCAACAATTCATTCGATAAAGATTGTATTTGAAAAAGTGTTTAAACTTGAAAACATTTGTAAGTGATTGAGGGTAGTAAGCAAGTAAGTCAATAAGTGATGAGAATGAAAAGCATGAAATAAATGACATAGAAAGAAAGCACGCAAGATTTATAATGGTTTGGTCATCATGACCTACATCTACTTCTGATTCCTCCTCTATTAAGGCCAACGGCATCCACTAATGATCTTCCTTCAATGGGCAAAGACCAACCACCCTCTTACAATACTTTCTCCTTTTCATGGGTTTAGGAGACAACCTTTACAATCCTCACACCTCTTCTTGAATGATTACAAAACTAGAAAGGGGGGAGGAGGGCACTTAGCAATTTTACAACCCAAAATCTCAAAAATTTTGTTCACACTTCCATGCTCTTTCATGCAAGAAAGAGTAAGATATTTATAGGCCAAATGGCTTCAAAAATGGAGCCAAAAAGTGTCTCATCTTGGGTTTCCGGAGAACTAGTGGTACCACCATTACTTGTAGATTAACACTAGGTGGTACTACCGCTCAGTCTAGATGGTACCACTACCTGATAGAGCCTCGAAGACTAGGCTTTGGTGGTACCATTACTTGACAATGTGGTACCACCACTTAGCAACAATAATTACCAGCGGTACCACCACCCAACTGGGTGGTACCACCATCCAGACCACTTGGGAGGTCGAGTCTCAAGCGATTCCACCACCCAATCTAGGCAGTCCCATCGCATGATGTGGCTTCAAGTGGCTGAATGGGTCATCCAACCATCCTAATTCAACTCTATTAAAAGTCTAGTTGGCCCCTAATTGAGTTAGTAGGATTTCTCCCAAAACTAACTCGAATTGAAACCTTAACTACGACAATTAAGGCTAGACAATTATAATGCAAACAATCCTAGCTATCCGGCATGACAATTACAATGCAAACAATCCTTTCTCATGGTGAACTTATGGCGAACTCCCGACGAAATTTCGGTAAGCTTTCGGTGAACTTCTGATGAGCTTTCATTGCATCGACGATTCTTCGGTGTATCCCCCAATTCATCTGACCCGATGCACGATCATTGACTCTGGCCCAACTTCCATTCTTCTTTAATCATTTTTCCTTTCTCATGATCGTAGTTACTCCTTCATTACTTATCTCAACACATGGATTAGATCATTAATTCACTAATTGATTTCATCATCAAAATCCAAAATTCAATAGTCAAAATACCTACCATATGTGTATGACTCTCTAGGCCAAATATCGAGCTAGCCATGAGTCATACATGTTAGAACTCCTTCTGACTCAATGAATTATCATCTCTTTGTTAGGATCGAGTCGGTACTAAGAGGGGGGGTGGGGGGGTGAAGTAGTGCGTACGTAAAAATTATGTTGAGTCAGAAATCTTCGTACGATAAAACCATCACAAGAAGTGTTTCATAAGAGTGTGTAGCTAAAGTAATGAGAAAGTAAAGCAGTTTACAATAAAGGTAAACAACAAAACAGATATGCAAACCGATTTATAGTGGTTCGGTCATCGTGACCTACATCCACTCTCGATTCCTCTTCACTCGAGACCACCGGCGTCCACCACTGATCTTCCTTCAATGGGCAAAGATTAACTACCCTTTTACACTCTTTCTCCTTTTCACAGGTTTAGGAGACAACCCTTACAAGCCTCACACCTCTCTTTTATGATCTTAAAAATAGAAAGGGAGGAGGATGACACTTAGCAATTTTACAACCCAAAATAACAACCCCTTTCTACTCTAATTCATGCTCTTCCATGCAGGAATAGTTGGGGTATCTATAGACCTCAAATAGCTTCAAAATTAGAGCCAAAAAAAGTCTCATCATGGGTTTCTCGAGTCTTGGCAGTACCATCGCTTATGTTGGGCGGTACTATCACCTGCAACACTAACATTGGGCGGTACCACTACTTAGTCTGGTGGTACCACTATTAGTACCCTCTGACACTGAGTGGTACCAACACCTGACATTGGGTGGTCCCACCGTCCAGTCTGGCGATACTACCGTCTGACATAGTCTCGGAGACCGTGTCTTGGAGACTGAGCCTCTAGCGGTGCCATTGCCTGAATCGGCGGTGCCATCGCCTGACCCAACTTTTGGGTCACTAAATGGGCCTTTCTCTTGGCCCAAAATAACCCTAACATAGGCCCAATTGGTCCCTAATTGAGTTGACTTAATTACATTCTAAACTAACATAATTACAACTAAAACTACTTTGATCTAAACAATTATTACAAAGCATTAATCACATGTTATCCGATATATTATTGGTTCATCGACGCTCCGTCGAATCCTTCGATGCATCGTCCTCTTTTGTGGCCTTTTGCCCAATCAGCATGTTAACCTCTACAACTCTGATCTCCTTAGCGTAATGTCCACTCTTCTAGGCCCAATGCCCAAACTCATGGCATGAAGCCTTCTACCGACACGTCGATCGATCCTCCGACTCGACGTCCAATCTTCTAACATGTTTCACTCTAGCTCAACATTGATTCTTCCTACTTTAATTATCTATTTATGATCGAAGTTAGTTCTGTGTCACTTAAACGTACATTAGATCCTAACTTTATCAATTGGTTTCATCATCAAAATCCGAGATTCAACAATCTCTCCCTCTTTGATGATAACAACCAATTGATGACTAAGTTTAAACCAAACTTCCCCTATCAATATGTCATATTGATAGAACTTTTGAAATCATAGAATTATAAGTATTTTACCATGTATCATGAATATTGAAAGAACTAATTAATCATATCATTAAATGCAATATAAAATCATGCATAATAAAAAATATCCAAGTACATCATCCCATACATGATTATCATCATAACTTATACATCATCATCATATCTTCTCTCCCTTTGTCATCAACAAAAAGGAGAAGTGCAACTAGCAATTTTTTAGACATAATTTCAAATCATTGCATAATTTCAAGTCTTTGAAACATCATTGTATATATCAACACTTTAGAGATGTGATAGTTAGCAATATTTGCTTCTACTTGAAATGTGCAAGCTAGTAATTTTCTTTTGAGATTGCACACTAGCAATTCTTCCTCCCCCTTTGTCCTTGGCAAAAAGAAGAAGTGCAACTAGTAAGTTTTTAGATATGCAAGCTAGTAAGATTTTCACATATGAAAATTAATAAAATTTTACATCTTTTGAGATGTGTAAGATAACCTATTTTTACATTTTCTTGAAATGTGTAAGTTAGCAAATATTGTTTTTCTTGATATTTGCAAGATAGCACTTCTTACTTCTCTTTGAGATGAGCAAGCTAACAAGATTTGCTCCCCCTTTGTCATTGTCATAAAGAATGGATGGTTATAATAGTGCAAAACTTTTCCCATTACATTATTTTTTAAATCATCACATGAAATATATCAAGAAAAATTAACTTGGTGATGAGATATGCAATTCATGAATACAAATGAATTATACATAATAAAACTCAAATCATAAAGCTTAAAAACTCAAGTGACATATCATGGTTAATTTGAATAAATGTCCTCTTTAGTAAACAACAAAAGAATTGTAAGAGAACAAATAATAAATGATCTTGATTCATGCATAAGAATTCTCAAGTCATCAAGATCATATTTCATAAAATAAATCCTCAAATTAAGATTCCGAGAAATCAAGAAAAACCATGATTCACATGGATAATTCTCATTTTTAGTAAATGACAAAAAAAACATAGGAGATAAAATAGTAATGATATCAATCATGATTCATTTGGATAGTAGATAGCAAAAAGAAATATAGAAGATAAAATAGCAACAATACCAATCATGATTTATTTGGATAGTAGATAACAAAAAGAAACATATAGGATAAAAAATCTCGATTCATATAAAATAAATCTCAAATTATAAATATCGAGAAATCAAGATAAAAATCATGATTAGATAAAAATCATCCAAATTTAAATCTTGAAATTATTAAAATCAATTTCAAGAGATTCAAAATGATATAAATAGATTTATTAATCTCTTAGGATCTCTTGTTGAAAAATTTAATAAGTTTTTGGGGATAGAGTCATTTTCAAGAAAAATAATGTATTCCTCTATGTGATTGATTTCATACAAGCATACCATTATCGTTTAAACTTGAAAAATAAGATTTATCATAAAAATAATCAAGATTTCAAATCATCATTACTTCAAATCCTCATGCATAATATAAAATCATCAAGCATGATACCAAACATTTTAAAATTTTCATTGCATCATTACATCATTAAAACATTAAGTATGATTTCATTAAACAAAAAGTATTTTCAATCAAAATTATTTTTTTTATTGTAGTAATACATTTTTCTTTTTAAATAAATCTAACTTTTCATTCTTAGTGCTAGGAGTTAGCATACAATTATTATGCTCAAATTTTTAATTTTTTTCAAAATCACTAGAAAAAGAAGCATGATTTTTTTTGTATTTCTTATTTCTTACTAACTAATTTAAAACCAACTCATGAAAAGCATTAACTAATTTCATACTAAGGTAAAGGAGTTTCGGGTGAGTCATTTATCTCATTGTCGAGAGCCACAAAGGCATAGTTCACCACTTTGTCTTTGTTGGTTTGCTCCTCGTCTTCGGAGGTACTCGATTTGTCCCAAGGCGTATTGAGTGCTTTCTTCTTCTTTAGCAATCTCTTCTTTTTAGGTTCATTTTTATTTTTTGATTCTTGTTTTATGAACTTTTTAAACTTTATTGTTAGGAAATCATATTCATCATCACTTAGCTTTCGCTCGAGTGGTCTTTTTTTGTTCTAAGTGCAAAATCATTCTTATTCTTTAGAAGGTTATTCTCAAATTCATCATGTGTCACACAAGTCAATTCGTAAGTCATCAAAGACCCGATAAGTTCTTCGAGCGGAAAGTTGTTCAAGTCCTTAGCTTCTTGAATTGCAGTTACTTTAGGATCTCAACTCTTTGGAATGAATCTTAATATCTTGTTAACAAGTTCAAAATTAGTAAAACTTTTACTAAGTGCTTTTAGACCATCGACGACATCCATAAATCGAGTGTATATGTCTCCAATGGTATTACTTGGTTTCATACGAACCAATTCAAAATAATGCATCAAAAGATTAACTTTAGAATCTATAACCCTACTTGTGCCTTCATGTGTGACTTCAAGAGTGTGCCAAATATCATATACAGTTTCGTAAAAAGAAACAAGATTAAATTAATTTATCTAAGGAGCAAAATAAAGCATTCATAGCTTTCGCATTTAAAAAAAAAGTTTTCTTCTCCAAATTATTTCATTCGTTCATCGGATTAGAAGACCTTATAAAACCAATTTCAATGATATTCCATAAATCGAGGTTCAATAAAAGCAAGAAAACTGTCATCCGAGTTTTCCAATAAGTGTAGTTCGTTCGATTGAACATTGTAGGACGAATGATAGAGTGACCCTTTTGAAAGCCAAAAAGAGCCATTTCTCTTGGGTGTTAAACCAAACAAGAAAAAATGTGACTCTGATACCAACTGTTAGGATCAAGTTGGCACTAAGAGGGGGGGGGGGGGGTGAATTAGTGCGCACGTAAAAAGTTACATCAAGTCGAAAATCTTCGTACAATAAAACCGTATCAAGGAGTGTTTAACTTTAAAAACGTTTATAAGAGTGTGTAGCTAAAGTAATGAGGAAGTAAAGTAGTTTGCAATAATGGTAAACAACAAAATAGAAATGTAAACCGATTTATAGTAGTTCAGTCATCGAGACCTACATCCACTCTTGATTCCTCTTCACTCGAGGCCATCGGCTTCCACTACCGATCTTCCTTCAATGGGTGAAGATCAACTATCCTTTTACACTCCCTTTCCTTTTCACGGGTTTAGGAGATAACCCTTATAAGCCTCATACCTCTCTTGAATGATCTCAAAACTAGAAAGGGAAGAGGACACTTAGCAATTTTACAACCCATAATAAGAACCCCTTTCTACTCTAATTCATGCTCTTCTATGCAGGAATAGCTGAGGTATTTATAGACCCCAAATGGCTTCGAAATTGGAGCAAAAAAAGGTTTCATCCCAAGTTTTCCGGGTCCTGACAGTACCACCACCTGTGTTGGATGGTACTACTACTTGTAATACTAATATTGGGCGATACCATCGCTCAGTCTGGCAATACCACCACCAGTACCCTCTGACACTCGGTAGTACCACCACCTAACACTAGGCGGTATCACCACCCAATCTAGCGGTACTACCGCCTGACACAGTCTCGGAGAATATATCTTAGAGACTGAGCCTCTTATCACAGACTTAGCTGGTTTTGCCTAAGTCGTGCGACACTCTTGTATATCGGTCCATAAAGGTCAGTCTCCCCGAAACCTCTCATGGTCCCTTAGGACCTATAAAAGAGAAAATGGGTTAGAGAAAGCACCTCACTCGGGATCCACAAGCAAACATTTTAGAAAACAATTCATAGCCAATGTAAATTACAAATAGACTTAACAAGCTTTGAACGGTTGCACAACAAGGGATCAAAATGGTCCACTATAAACCGAATATCTCTCACAAGTGTCCACATGATATAACTTTTATTTACAAGCCTAAAACGACCACCAAACCCAACTAAAATGAGGTTATTAAGCCTTCGATCGTCCTTCTACATGTTGTGCAAAACATGAACAAACCAAAAGACACGAACATACATAAGTATTACATCAAACATCGATTTTAGAATTTTGTCTGTGATATTCTCCCCCACTTATTCCTTTGACATCCTCGTCGAAGCCTTTGCTGACACTATAACTCCTTGCCTTTGCTGAGTCTTCAATCTTTTGCTCTAACTACAATACGCCTCTTGGCTCCCAACTACTCTCCGTTGTTGTTATTGAATAGTCAAACTTTTGATCCGCCATGCTGATTCAACTCACCAATGACTCTGACTCTAGTGTGGGGTTGGCTGAGTTGTGTTGATCCCTGTTGGTTCCTACAGATCCTTCAGATGAAGGAAATGACCATCCTTACTATGCGTTAGTCTCTCAAATGCCTCTTGCTACTTGAACTGGGTGGATGCTTGTTGGAGCTTTAACGAGTATCACCTTGCAAACTTTTGAAGTTTTGAGTCCTTCCTCCTTAAAATTTGTCCATTGACTCTTCTTTCATTTAGTTGTCAATTCCAAGTAGATTCGCATCACTTCTGCTTTCAGTTGGCATTCTATTGGGAAATGAAGCGGATAATCTACTCTCGGTAGCACTGATCACCATTGGTGAGGATTTGATAACTATTATCTTCTATTATCTTCGAAGGGTCTTTGAACCTATGCAGAACTCCTATGCTAGATAGATAAGAGAATTGGGGTACTCGATTTCATCCATTCTCTTAAGAGTTGAGAACACAAAGGTTACTTGACTTCACCCGCCTCCTTGAGGATTGTACTCCATACATCGAGCTAGTTACTAACCTTCGCCTACTCTTTGCTCACACTTCTGAAGTACTTGAAGTGTTTGCACTCCTTGCATTGAGTTAGTTATTGTGATTCATCTTCTCAATACCATCGAACTTCTGGAATGTAGAAAGTTTTCACCCCGACTTAGAGCAAGTCTCTTGTAGTTTTGGTCGCCTCTAGGATTGTACCATCTTCTCCATCAACCTTGCTGCCTACTCCACTGAGTAGCAAAAGCATAGCACTGCGTATTGCCTGCTTCGTTCCTTGGTCGTGCACTCTTACACGACCCGAAGTCCTTCACTTTTGGCTATCTTGATGAGAAGCTCGTTGATAGCAGTCTTACGAAGTTCCTTGGTCTCTACCCTTCAGCCTTATCTTGGTACTTAGGGTTTGCCTCTGCATGCTCCACCTCCTCAGCTTCTTTCACGACCAAGTGCTCTCCCTCTATAAGAGCAAGGGATCGATGACTTCGTGGAAGTCCCGCCTCTGCGATACTATGGCGCTACCATGCCCATGGCCCTACTATCCGTTACCTCACATTTGCATCCCTTTTCTTCACGATCGGTAGATCTACCTCTGTGGCACTCCTTCGAGTCTACCTTTATTCTAACTGATGCTTTGTTTTAGATAGCTAAGTCCCTCTAGACTCATCGTCGCTTCCTTGCCCATTTCGACTTCCTGCTTTAACACCTCTGTGTTCTCCAAACAGTTCCCCTTTGTCGATGGAAAGACGTTTTACAACTCCTATGCATGGCCTCTGCTATCATGCTATAGGGTTTGCACCGATTCTATTCTCCTTAGCTTCCTTGGTAGGAACGTTCGCCTACTCGGCCTTATTCTTTGAATTGTCGGGCTCTCTTAAGCGAATATGAGCTCTAGAGTAGTCCAACTCTCCAGCTGCTCTAATCATACCTCTATATAATCAAGTCCCTCTCATAGAACTCACTAGTACTTGCATTCAAACTTTTTCCTCGGTGGTACATAGCCCCCATATATTGATGACCAAGGCTTTCATCCGATGCAAAATTCGATACACGTACGGAAGACCTGCCTCTACGGTACCATGGCTTTCACTCCTTGAATCCATAATCCTTTTTTCCATCGTGTTGTTCACCGAAGTGGAGCTCCCAGTCACTCCCGATCATACCTTTATATGATATAGTCCCTCATGGGACAGATTCATGTGCATCATACTGCTATGAACTGTTCCACCATAATCTGCTGCACCATGTCACCTCCTGGTGACATCTCTATTGCATTTTGATCCTTATGGGATAAACTCGGATTGTGATCCCTCCATGTGTGGCCTCTACCTACATATCACATAGTCTCTTCCACCTTCGATTTCGTTCACTCCTTTGGCAATCGACATTCATCCACCCGCTCTCGGGTCACACCTGGATGAAGCACCGCTTTAGACAATCCGTCACCTAGTAGCTCTCGAAGTCCACCAACTTCGCTAAAATTAGTGCACCATTATCTAAATCCTGGGCCTCTACCCCTACCATCATAATCTACGCCGCACACTACTCCTTCATGGCAACTTGAATGGCAGCACTATGGCATATTCTTTAAGAGTACCCACCTCTACATCCTTTTGCCCCATACCAAGGCCTTCTAAACCCAAATTTGCCTTCACAAGTTGAGTCTCCTTAGTTCCTCCATCAAATGCTTTTTCGAGATAAGGGGTATGTGCCCAGAAGCTCCCTTCGTCTTTGGCACCATACAAGATGAGTCTGCTCCATCAGAATGAAGGACCCATGGAATGACATGATCCCGCTCTTGCCTATGCAAGAGTTCATGTCCTTAATCTTTGTCCAAGGAAAGCTCTATACCTTCGCTCCATGTTTCAACTTCTATGATAGCTCCCTTTATGCAGCTCGGGTGCTTTGCCAAGTTACACTCAAGTTGCTCCACTCCTCATTTTGCATTGAGTTGGTGGTAGCTCTTGCGCCCACCATTCCATGGGTCAGCCCTTCATTGAGTCTGATCTCCATATTGACTCTTAGTGTGCCTTTATTTGTGTTGCTTTGGGTCACTCCCTCACTTGATCTCACAATGCATCCACCAATGCATTCTCTCAAGCGAGATCATGCGACAACTCATCGCCACTCCCTCGGTCCATTGAGCTTCATGGAGTTATTATTTTTGAGGTACTCCTCCTCAACATATATGGTCCGTTGCATATGATTCTCCCTATAGAGAGCCGAGACTTATCCCTCCTGGATATATATCCCATTGGGGCAACATCTCTATTCGTTTCCTTCCCTCTAAAAGTTTCGGAGACCACAATCCCTTTGGACTACTCTAATTTACTGAACAAACTATGCATTGTTCTATCTTTTGCAAACGCACTTGCTAGATTGCGACTCCATGTCAATACAGCCCCCGCTGCACCACTCAAGGCTGAACTCACTACACACTTGCTAGTTGCTAGCAACATGCTGAACTCACTGCACACTTCAACCTCCTATGGACGTATCCTTCTCATACCGAAGTAAAAGTTTCAATGCTCCATGGTATCGAGTTTCGATTGCCTTGAGATAGCCACGAACATTCCATCGTTCGCATATAAGCCTTTGCATGAGTACCGAATTCATCGAGTTAGCAATTCCCCTCACCTCTATGAGCTTTGCACAACTCTTTCGATCGCTAAGCAATCCATTCTACCTTGTATGGTCTTATCCTTTACCAAGTGCCTCGCTTGCCTTAAGCACCATCAAGTATGGTTGTCAACGTCAAGCCATAGTTCGAACTCAGCCATCTCAACCTTTGTGCGCTACGTATTCTTCCAAGCTTGCTTATGTCTCGGAGACCGTGTCTTAGAGACTAAGCCTCTTGTCATGGACTTAGTTGGATTTGCCTAAGTCATGTGGCACCCTTGCGTGTCCGTCAGCAAAAGTCAACCTCCCCGAAACCTCCCATGGTCCCTTAAGACCTATAAAAGAGAAAACGGGTTAGAGAAAGCACCTCACTCGAGATTCACAAGCAAACATTTCAGAAAACACTTCATAGCTAATACAAATTATAAACAGACTTTACAAGCTCTGAACGATTGCACAATAAATGATCAAAATGGTCCACTACAAACCAAATATCTCTCACAAGTGTCTACATGACGCAACCTTTATTTACAAGCTTAAAATGACCATCAAATCCAATTAAAATGGGGCTATTAAGCCTTCGATCATCTCTCTATATGCTGTGCAAAACATGAATAAACCAAAAGATACGGATATACATAAGTATTACATCAAACATCCTGTTTAGAATTTTGTCCGTGACACTCTAGCGATGCCACGCCAACTTTTAGGTTATTGAATGGGCCTTTCACTTGACCCAAAATAGCCCCAACATAGGCCCAATTGACCCTTAATTGAGTTGGCTTAATTACATTCTAAACCAATCCAATTATAACTAAAACTACTTCGATCTAGATAATTATTACAAAGCATTAATCATATGTTGTCTAGTATATCATTGGTTCATCGGTGCTTCATCCAATCCTTCAGCACATCGTCCTCTTCTGCGGCCTTTTGCCCAATCGACATGTTAATCTCCCGAACTCCGATCTCTTTAGTGTAATGTCCGCTCTTCTAGGCCTAATGCCCGAACTCATGACACGAATCCTTTTACCGACATGTCGATTGATCCTCCGGCTTAACGTCCAATCTTCTGACATGTTTCAATCCAACCCAACATTGATTCTTCTTGCTTTAATTATCTCTTCATGATCGAAGCTAGTCTTGTGTCACTTAAACGTATATTAGATCATAACTTTATCAATTGGTTTTATCATTAAAATATGAGATTCAACACTCTTGTGATAATTCACTCGACTCATCGACTACAAACGTACTAGACCACTACGCCATAGTCTCTAGACGATATAGGGGAATCCAATCTATTTGACCTATCTGTCCTCAGTTACCATGTATCTATAATCCCTCATTCATCTAATATCACAAAGACCACATACTATACATGGTGTTATCAGGCTCATACAGAATCTACTTGAGTCTTGCTCTAATCGGATTCTCTTGGAGAACTCTTTCTCTCTCAATCCGAATGACCATGGCTAGGGATTTTCCCGAGTAAGAATATATAAGATATTCCTCTCATGACACTGAGAGTGGATGATCCTCTATCGATATTCAATTACCCTTGTAATGTTGGTTACACTCTCGATGACCAACTATGCTAGATTTGAAACTTCTTGACCTATAAATTCGGTATCAAAGAGTGAAGGACTAAAATAGGATATCCTTAGTGTCTTAAGTCTAAGGACCAGATATATAACTAAGATGACAAAATCACTATCTGACACAATAAGGTATCA
Source organism: Musa acuminata AAA Group (assembly GCF_036884655.1). NCBI lineage: Eukaryota > Viridiplantae > Streptophyta > Magnoliopsida > Zingiberales > Musaceae > Musa > Musa acuminata. The sequence goes on from NC_088327.1 coordinate 34,177,194, forward strand.
TCGACTATCCAACATTCCGTGAGTGGATCAATCAGTGAATTCATTCTCCAATAAGCACCTGCACTATAATTCTAGTATCCCCACACGAGCAATTATGAGACCAACCGCTTTCATCATATGGATAGGTATATAGCACACTAGTTTGTTTGGTTATCTCAATGTCTCTCTTGAGTAACTTACGATCGAGATTATTTAAGGTTTGTGCTTAAAGGCGAATCAATCTCATTATCGTGATCTCATTACGATCTGATTTCCATTACACAGATCCATGGACATCACAATATATGCAACAAGTAATGTAAAGTGAAAAAAATATCAATAAATAATAAGAAAAAAGAGTATGTATCGTGTCACACATGTCATCACTCATGTGATTGGCTTGTAGGTTACGACTAGCAGATGTGAGTCTTGATTTCATTTTAGGATTGCTAAGAACTCAAAAGAATAAGGATTGTATCATGGTTGTTGTTGATATATTTTTAAAGATGTCTCACTTTATTCCCTATAATAAATTAAATGATGTATCTCATATTGTTGATTTGTATTTCAAGGAGATTGTGAAATTATATGACATTTGAAGAACTATAGTGTCTGATTGAGATTCAAAATTTCTTAACTATTTTTGGATAACTTTATGGAGGAAGGTGGGTATATAAAGGTGGGTAGCAACTCTCATCATCCATGAACCAATGGGCAAATGGAGGCAACAAATAAAAGCTTGGGAATTCACTTAGAAACTATGTTAGTAAGAATATCAAGCAATGAGATCTCATTCTTTCATAAATTGAATTTGCTTATAATTGTTCCATGAATCATAGCATTGATAAGAGTCGTTTTGAGTTTATTTATGGTGCTAATCCTACTGGTACTTTAGAATTAGTTTTTTATTCTATAACTAAATAATTTAGTAGAGATGCTGATAAAAGAGCTAAAACAGATAAAGAAGTTGCATGGGAATATTAAAGTAACTATTGAGAAGTAAAATGAGAGGGAGTATTAAAGTAACTATTGAAAAGCAAAATGAGAGGTACATACGAGCTGCCAACAAATACAGAAAGCATATGGAGCATAATAAGGGTGATTTGGTTTGGATTCATCTAAGGAGAGATTATAAGGCAAATTTAGAAAACTGGAATCTAGTTGATGATCCATTCAAGGTGCTTAAGAGAAGAATACTTATAAGATCAAGCTATCTTGAGATTATGGAGTATCCCCAATATTCAATATGGTTGATTTAAATCCTTATCTTGTTAATGGAACAAATAAGGACTTGAGGATAAGTATTTTTCAACCAAGGGAGATTGACATGAGAGTGTATAATTTGCTATAATAAGCTCGTGTAAATTTTATTGATCCTATGATATTCTCTACGGCCCACAAATGTTTGTCTTATAATTTTTAATCAAAACCTCTCAAATATGATAGCTCATAAGCTAAATGAGTTGCAAGCTCATTTTTTTAACCGGAACTTTTAACTTTCCAACCTATCTTAAAATAAGTCAAAAGCATTTGTACGAAGAAAATTGAGTGAATTAATGCAACTTATTGACTGAGGAACATATTAAAAGATTTAGATATTAGCTACAAAGTAATAAATTTCTTAATTCATAATGTATAAAAGGTTATTTTATATATTAATATTTATTTTAGTATTTTAGAGTTAGAATGATGAATTTTTTTTTAATTATATATTTTTATTTAATTATCTTTAGGGTGATAAGTTTTTTATCCTTTTATTCTATTCCAAAAATATTTTCAGTAAATATAACTTTCAACCTTTCAAATTCTATTTCTCATTCTCTCGGTATTATATATATATATATATATATATATATAATAAATGAAGATTACAAAATGGATTATGTAAATAGAAGAACTCAATTTCATATATTTAATCCTTGCCTGGTACGATTTCATAGTCTTAGAATTCAATCATTCTATTGAACCATCAGCTTTGTATTTTTTGGTCTAACACGAACAAATGGCGTCGGAGGAGTCTTATCGCAAGTTTTGTATGACCTCTTTGAGCAGAGGTTTGATGTTCAAACCATTTTCGAACTTAAAAGGACGTCAACTCCAAATAAATCACCTAACGATTTGGGCTTCTTTGGTTAAACTTCATTTATACCTCAACCTAAATTGAAGTGTTTCCTAATTCCAAACGTGACAAAATTTAAAACACGGAATAGGTCGGATCAACTTTGTGACAACCATATATCAAACATGTAAACAATTACTGTTTGTATATATATATATATATATAATGTAATTGTTGTTAGTAGATGGTCTCAGTCACGAACAATCAAAAAGTTCGGAAGACCCAAAATGAACAAGCCGACAGTGGAATCCAATGCAACTAACGACGGAAAGTTACGCTGGGATTTAGGGTTTATCTCAGCATTTACATTATCCATGGATTTATGGACTGACAACAGATGCTCCAACTCGGATCCTAAACGGATCCAGTAATAAACGGGCTGATCGTGACATAAATCCGATGAGTAGTCTGTTCTATTTAGATTCTATTTTGATCACACTATGATCCGACATCCGAGCTCTGTATTGGGCCTCAGCCCACACACTGACCTTCTAAGATTCAAATTCCATCCGTTCGCATCAATATGGATCCGGGTTCGCTAGAGGTCTCCTCGCCGCCTCCCCAACTCCTACCGTAATTAGGATCGAAATCAGACACCTTGTCCTGAGCCAGACCATGGCGACCAGCGACTCCTCCGACTCCCACGACCGAAGAAGCCGTCGCCGCCACCGCCACCGCGAAAGCAGAAGATTCGGAGGAGCCGCCGCCGCTAATCGCGGCTCCCCGAACGGCTTCGGAACTTCTCTGTCCCGCGGCGCCAATTCTAGGGTTTCGCCCGTTGAGCGTAGAGGCCGTCGCGGCTCGGAGAGCGAGAGTTCCGATTCTGATAGCCGCGAGAAGGTGCGGCGATCGACGACTGAGCGCCGACATCGACATCTTCGTGATGAAGAAGGGAAATCGAGGAATCACATATCCGATAGGAGGCGGCGCGATAGCGATGAGGAAGATGACCAGGGAAAGAAGGAAAGGAGGTTGAGCGGTAGCGGTAGTGAGGATGATGGCGAGGCGAGGAGGAAAAAGAGGCGGCGTGGTAGTGATGAGGACGCTGGGAAGGGGAAGGAGAAAAGAAGGCAACGGTCCGATGAGGAGGATAGCAAGCGAAAGAGAATGAGAGGCGACGACGAGTTGCGTGATAGAGATTCCCATCTCCACAGGGATAGGAGGGATAAGTTTGAGGAGAGCCCACCTCGGAGACGAGAAGCCCGTTCCAGTGGACGAAAGGGAGGCCGACGACACGAAGAATGGAGAAGAGACGGTGAAGAGCAATCGTCAGATGAGGAAGAAAGCCCTCGACAGCGAGAAAGGAATAACAGAAATAGTGATCGGCGCTCAGATGACCGACATAGGGATTATGATAGTGAAAACCATAGGGATAGGACTGCAGAAGAAGGCAAGGGCCGAGACCAAGAGATCAAGAAGGTGGAGAGTCAACCACCACCAGCACCTGCTTCAGATTCTAATATCGGAAGGACTGGTGGTATCTACATCCCTCCTCACAGGATGGCCCAAATGATGCGTGAAGTGCAGGATAAGAGCAGCGAGGCATACCAGCGATTGAGCTGGGATGCCCTGAGGAAGAGTATCAATGGGCTAGTGAATAAAGTAAATGCTACAAACATTAAGAACATAATTCCTGAGCTCTTCATGGAGAATTTGATTCGTGGACGGGGACTTTTCTGCCGTTCATGCATGAAGTCCCAAATGGCATCCCCTGGATTTACGGATGTCTTTGCTGCATTGGTTGCAGTTGTCAATACCAAGTTTCCTTTAATTGGCAGGCTTCTTGTTGTGAGAATTGTCTTGCAACTCAAGAGGGCTTATAAAAGGAATGACAAGGTAGGCATTTGGGTTTCTTATTATCTAGCTGCAGTTTCATTTTGTATTTTTTGCTCAAGTAAAAAATGTTAACCTCTGATATGTTGTCTGTGTTCTCTGTTTTTTAGCCTCAACTACTTGCTGCAACCAAATTTATAGCTCATTTAGTGAATCAACTAGTAGCGCATGAGGTTATTGCTTTAGAGCTTCTCACTGTGCTGTTGGAAAATCCTACAGATGACAGCGTAGAGGTAAAATGTTGTGATTAAGATATTGATGCGTCTACAATTGTTTTGGATTTTTCTTATATCTTTTCTTTATCCATGTGAAGGTTGCTGTTGGATTCGTGAAAGAATGTGGAGCATTACTTCAGGACATTTCACCCCAAGGCCTCCATGGTGAGCTAGTTTTTGTTTGCAAAGCATTTTCTACTTTGGATAATTTTTCATATTGGTTAATTTTAGGAATATTGCAAGGTCCTGGGCTCGAATCATTCTTTCGCCACTTGCCCTTTGCCAAAAAAAAAAAAAATTCCTGCAATTAGAGTATTAGATCACATTTGAGTTTTGTAATGTTCAAACCTAAATTTGTACTGTTGATACCAAATATTCTTTAATTTTTGCAGACTTCTAGCCTTTTGATTTGTTTGATGTACTTGAATGAGGCTTTAAATTCTGCCGGAAGAATATCATATTTACAATACATGTTTTGATGGATGATTGTTAGTATATTGAGGGCAACAAAGTGCTTGTGTTTACCATGTTATCTTTAAAGTTAAGTATTGTAGCACAGCTTTTTGGTAATCATAATCATAATATCAATTTCAATTCTTCCCAGTTAATTTGATCTTATAGGGCTTCTGCGCACATGGGTAATAGAAGGAATCCAAGGTATAACTAATATCAATATGTTGATTAAATATGTTTCGGTATTAAAAATAAAATTCATAAAAGTCTAAGTATATACATGAGCATAGCACCATTAAAAATGAATAAGAGACCATGAGCTATTAAGAATCAAGCAACGGAATGCAATAAAATAAAATATAATAACACATGACAATCAAGTATGCAGACACTATAACATACACGTCACTGTTTGTCACTGGCTATTGAACTTATCGTTCAATAAAAGCAAAATAGATATTAAGAAAACATAGAATACGAAACACTTCCACTTGTGAATTGTTAATCTCAGTAGGAGACAACAATGAGGGGAAACATCTTAGCTGGTATAGGCATAAGATAAGGAGCATAAACTGTGGTTAGGCAAGGTGAACCAATTAGCATTAGTATTGCAAAGAGAGGAGCAGAGGAACTGAGAAACTTCAAAATGCACTTAATTTAACAAAGGATCTATATTGTAGAACATACTGACGGGAGGAGATCCACGCAACGGATAGCGATCATAAATAGCTGCGATGATATTGTTTGTTGTTATATGTTTGTCAACATTGTTTTTCTAGTGATCACAATAACTGCAATGTTATGGTTTGTTGTTATTTGTTTTTCAGCATTGTTTTTCAAATTTCTGTGTTACAAAGAGAGCAATGAAGAAGCATTCCCAAATAAATGAAATATTTGGAAGTGACAATTCACAGACACCCTTTCTTCAGATAGTCCAACTTTGAGAAGATATCAAGATGTATAGTTGATGTATGTAGCTTCAGAAGTTTCAACGTCTCTTCTCTTTGTATGATGATAATTTGATGCTGTGAATAAATGCAAATTTTTGCCTTTGTATCTTTTTTTTTTTTAACCTTATTGCATAAGTGATTGTCATTACAGTACACATTCACATGTATTTTACATGCTTGATCATAAAATAGTAATCTAAGTGGCAATTTTAGGATATAAATAGGAATATACATTTTAGAGCAGCGTTTGGAATATCTCAACATGGACCATGGTTTCTGTGGTTTTGGGTTATCTGTGTATATCCCTTTTTGGTTCAACTTCTTGTGTTGTATTTTTACTAGTCACTTCAAGCCACATGCTAGTATTGTTAATTGCCTTTTTCAACAATTTCTTTAAGGAGTGTTTTTCTTTCATATTTTGACATGTTGATATTTTTATCTACAGGTATATTTGAACGTTTTCGTGGTATACTTCATGAGGGAGAAATAGATAAAAGGGTCCAATTTTTGATTGAAGGCCTTTTTGCGATACGAAAAGCCAAATTTCAGGTATGGTTTTATCAGTACAAGTGCTTTAATATGCATGTCTCACGTAAAAGATCCTAGGATATTCTGTAGGCTGAAAATTTTCCTTTGGTCTGACGATTCTCTATAGGGTTTTCCTGCTATTCGTCCAGAGCTGGACCTTGTTGAGCAAGAGGAGCAACTTACCCATGAGATATCCCTTGATGAGGAGATTGATCCAGAGACACATCTTGGTATTTATGTTTAATAAATTAGTTCATCTGTTTAGGTGTTCTTTCCTTGATGACTATTATAGATCTTTTTTTTTTTAATTGCAGATGTCTTTAAACCAAATTTGAATTTTCTTGACGATGAAAAGGCTTATGAGGACCTTAAAAAGAGGATTCTTGATGATGAGTCTTCTGAAGATGAAGAAGGCTCTGATGTGGTCTCTGATGATGAGGAGGAAGAAGAATCTGAGGAAGATGAAACAGAAGAAATGAAAATAAAAGATGAAACCGAGACAAATCTTGTCAACTTACGAAGAACCATATATCTTACAATCATGTCAAGTGTTGATTTTGAGGAGGCTGGACATAAGTTGTTAAAAATCAAACTTGAGCCTGGTCAGGAGGTAAGTTATGCTCTGTACAGGCTTTGTTTGCGATCTACTTTCCCTTTAGAAGGCATTATTGCTTCAATTGGTCTGTGTTGCTAATTCAATTTTATCCTATAGAAGCCTAATGTTGCTTATTCTGATCAAGTCCTGGGATACGATGATATTTGCTCCATATTAAGCGTAACCATATAGGTTGTAGAGCCTTTTATTAGATTTCTTTGTGGAGAATGATAACTACCAATAAGAATGTATCATAAGCTATATAATCTCATGGCCACAGGCACAAGAGATTTTTTTTTTTAAATGTGGAATTTTGAGAAGAAATTTTACAGAAATGGCAGTTGCTCAAAGGACAAAAAGAACATTCAGCTAATAATTTGAGTTAATGAATTGATCTATAATCATATAACATGATTTACTTTCTAATTGTGTTGCTTCTGTTGTCATGTTAGAGAAGCCATGGTTTAGAATACCGGTGGTGCATACTGACTCATATTAATTGGTCTGGCCAAGAATTGATAACAAACCATACAGCTTGATGTTGCTCGGTCTGCCACCTTTTGGTACAATAACAATATTGGTTTGCTCGATTGTTGAGATTGGTGTTGGTCAGGGATAACACCTTGGATAAGGATAAAATTATGTAGATTATTGCAAAAATTTAGAAGAGGTTATTTGATTTTTTTCCCGACTGTGACATGAATTTAAGGTCCATATCTTGTAAAGCATTTATCTATTTTTTAGACATTTTCCAGTCCTTGAATTCTTAACTTCTCTCAGTGTCCCATATGCTATGAAGTGATTGCGACTTGGGTTTTGGGTATCACTTCAATCAAGGCCTACAGGCTTTACTAATTCTTCCTTCGGAGTGCATTTTGTTTTTTTTATTTTTTTATTATAGGTCTAAATGCTTAAAGGCATGCCTCCACAATGCTATACATATTATTTGGTTAACTTTGTGTGCATTGCATAAGATTGAATTTGTTCTTTGTAAGAGAATAAATCGTGTTCGTCTGTGGAAGCATTTTTTCATTGCAAAAAATGTTAAAGGCCAAATGGTCGATCAATAGAACAAAAGCCTATTTCTTTTGAAAAATGATGTGTGATTTTATTTTGCACGATTATATTGTCCACAAAATTTAGCTCTTTTTCCTTCTGAACTTCAACATAAGTTGAAAGTTCCTCTCCAAGTTCTCTTCATTCTTTGGGTGGATCCCCACCCGAAGGAAGAATGTGGTCATGTTTACTTCAAAAATAAGACTGGGCACTAGGAAAATTGTATCTTAGAAAAATGTGGGAATGTTTTCTAAACCCCACCCGAACGAAGAATGTGAGAATGTTTTCTTAAAAAATGAGGCAAGTTTTCAAATCCAATATTCAATTGTACTTTTATTTCCTAGATTCTGAACTACTGAATACATGATTTAGAGAAAGAAAGTAAATTAATACGAGGAAATTTTATCAATGGGTATTAAAACTTGTATTCCCTTTGACAGGGGAAGGATATTATATAGATAAATCATTTGAATTATTATACTACTATTAAGATCATAACATACTTGTTAGTAACTATTATAAATTATAGTGCTTTTATTTTCATTCGCTGATAGACATGATCCACGTCCTAGTTCTCCATGTTTTTAGGTTTGGTTTTGTGTACACTTGTCTGCTACTGTTTGTTAGTTATGTAACTATATTGATTTGATACAACTTTTCCTAGTTCCCCTATTTATTTGTATTTGTTTAATTAAAATTTTGAATATGTGGTTGTGGAATCGTAATTGAAATTTTAGAAATCGACAGAACATTGTGCTCTTAATTGATTCATGCATATTTTTTTATGTACTAAATTTATAGATGTTACATACAGTGCATTTGGCTTCAGCGCCAACACCGCCAATGCTGGCCCTAAGCCCGAATGAAAAAGGTGGAGAGTCGTGTAGGTCACTGATAACCAACGTAAAACTATGGTAGATCTCATGAACATGGATCTTAACTAATTTCAATATAGAGCTAGGTCGTAATTTGGAAGTGATGTGAGATGCCTTCACCACTTAGTTGTTCTGAATTGCAAACAATGGGCTAGGAGGTCGCTCAGAAGTAGCCTATCACATTGGTGCTTAGATATTGTTTTGGATCAATGGAAGTAAAGAAGTTAGTGCAAGAATAGAGGGTTAGGTTAACTACTTGGAATATAAGAACACTTTCAGGGAAAATATTAAAATTGGTAGACACTATAATCAGAAGAAGAATAAAATATTATTTGCTTACAAGAGACTAAGTGAGTAGGGAAAAAATCTAGAGAGATTGATAGTATCGAATTTAAAATTTGATATACCGAAAAAGTTAAACACAAAAATGGTGTAGGAATTGTTGTTGATAAGGATCTTAAGAAAAATGTTGTAGATGTAAAAAGATTATGGGATAGAATTATAGTTCTAAAATTTGTGAAAGAATGTTTTGAATGTCATTAGTGCTTATTTCTCTTAAATTGGATTGGGTGATCAAACCAAAAGAAAATTTTGGGAAATTTTAGATGATATCATTCAAGGAATGCCTATAATCGAAAAACTTGTAATTGGAGGATATTTAAATGATAATGTAGGGAAAACATATGGTGAATATAAAGGGGTGCCTGAGGACTTTGGTTATGGGGAGAGAAATAAAGATGGTGGTATGATTTTAGATTTTGCAACTTTGTATGATCTTATAATTATAAATACTCACTTTAAGAAGAGAGATGTACATTTGATTATTTACAAGAGTTATAACAACCATAGTCATATAGACTTTTTTCTTACAAGAAAGTAGATAAAGTTATTCGTAAGAATTGTAAAGTTATACCTAGCGGAAGTTTCATGGATCAAGATAGGTTGATGGTATTAGATATTTATTGTAGAAAATAAAGAAGAAAAAGATAATAGAAAATTTTGCTAGGATTAGATGGTGGAATTTTAAAGATGATAATGGAAACACTTTTAAGGATAAGATGAAAAGAGAGGTGACTTGGAACTTAGATGAGGATAATATTAATATTATTTGAACTATGATGGCTAACAAGATTCGGGCTTAACGAAAGAGATTCTTAGTGAAATTAAAGATAGAGGTGTAACCTTAAAAGAGAGTTGGTGGTGATGCGAAGGAGTTTAAAAAATATTTTTCACTAAAAGATCATGTTTTAAACATTGGCAAAATTGTAAAAAAGAGAAAAAAATTAAAAGATATAAAGAATCTAAAAAAGAGGCTAAAAAAACAGTTAGTATGGTAAGATATAGAGCTTATGATAATTTTTATACTAGATTAGGTACAAAAGATAATGAAAGAGATATATATCAAATTGATAAAGTCAGAGAAAGAAAGCATAATGATTTAGATAATATTAGATGCATTAAAAATAAAGATCAAAGAATACTTGTTAGTGATAACGAGATTTAAGTAAAGATGAAAAAATTATTTTTATAAATTATTTAATAAATTTCCATATAGGACTTAGATCTAATGATAAATAATAGTGGTAGATTTAATAATCATATATTTGTTCATGAAATTAAAGCTAATGAAGTAAAAGACATACTAAAGAAGATAAAAATAACTAAGAGTGTAGGGCTTGATGGTATGTCGATTGAGATTTAGAGAAATTTAGGGAACAAGTGAGTAGCTTGGTTAACTAACTTACTTAATGGAGAAAAAAATTTTTAGCGTCGATTTACAAAAATAAAGGTGACATACAAAATTATTTAAATTATAGAGGAAATAAATGATATACTATAAAACTTTAGGAAAGAATCATCAAAAGTAGGATGACTTGAAACAAATCTCGTTGAAAATCAGTTTGGTTTTATGTCTGGAAGATCAATCATATAAGCTATTTATTTATTAAGACACTTAATGATAAAGTGTAGGAAGACAAAGAAAGAATAATTTTTATTAAGTGAAATTAATTATAAACTTGAGCTATGGAGGCAAGCCTTAGAAACTAAATGTTTTAGATTAAGTAGGACTAAAACTAAATATATAAAATATAATTTTAGTGATTCTAGAAATAGATAGGAGAATATAGTTAAATTGGATGAATGAGAAGTTCTTTTAAATAAAAGCTTTAGCTATGTTGGATAAATTATTTAACAAGATGGAGAGATCGATGAAAATATTGTTCATAGTTTAAAAATAGAATGATTAAAATGGCGAGGGGCGTCGGTAGTTTTGTGTGATTATCATATACCTTTGAGATTAAAAGAAAAATTTTATAAGACAGTTATGAGACCAACAATGCTTTATGGATGTAAATGATGGACAATGAAAAAATAACTTATACAAAGAGTTTGTGTTGCCGAGATGAGAATGTTGAGATGGTTATGTGGAGTTACTATGAAAGATAGAAAAATAAATACTTTTGTTCGTGAACAACTAGTAATCGCTTCGATAGAAGATGAGATAAAATCGTTTAAGATAGTATGAGTATGTGATTATAAGACCTTCGGATGCGGTAGTTAGAAGAGATGAAATGAGTAATTTTCGTGGTACAAAGGAGAGGTAGAGGAAGATTTAAAAAGATCTTAATAAAAATTATAAATAAAGACTTAAGTACTTTAAATTTCACTAAGCATATGACTGTTTACATATTTCAATGGCGGCAACAGATCCATTTGACTTGTTTCATTTTTCATCTGAACTGGTATTATAAATTGAAGCATGTTGCTAGACTTGCTATGGAAGCATCCAAATCATAGAACAATTACTCTTGCCTTTTCTTTTTTGTGAGAAATTTGTGTAGCTTTTATGGGAAAATTTTATGCTGAACTTTCTTTCGACTTAGATGGGACATGGTTATGTGATTGAGCAGACAACTTTAGTCTCATTTTGTTGTCATTTTTGCAATAACTGATATCATTCTTCATTTTCGTGTCTCCTTATTCTTTACTTTTGCTTCCTTTACTGGACAAATGATATAAGTTTAATTTAGTATTACTGTGTTCGTTGTTCATATAGAATACTGACCTATGTGATTTGAGCTTTTAGATAGCCTGCTTATTATATATCAACTGCATGTTACTCAATCTTGCTTGAGGATAAGTTTAGATAGCTTCATTGAACTGGTGATGAAGGCAATATGGAAAAGGTCTAAAATACTGGTTTGATATTGGTTTCAGCAAACTACCTGTAGCAGTTCTGGCAGGCATGCCAAAGAGATAATAAAAAAATAATCAAATAATGTTGAAACATGCATAGTACAATGGTATATCAGCATACTGATCTGTCTTGCACCACTCTTTATCCTGTGCTTCTTTTATCTTTGATGCAGAGTAATATATATTGGAGAAATTCTATTAACTGCCCCTTTGGATGCCTATATTTCACGAAAATCCTTGTGAAGTAACAAATGTCATACATGCTTCTTTAAGGTTAATGAACATCTACAAATGAAACTCCAATTGATAGATGTTTTATTTCTTTTGAAATTTAACTGTTATCAGTAAAAATCCAATTCTACACTGGGATCATACTGAAAAACGCCCTTAAATATCTTGAATCAAGATTTATCCTTGGATAAAAAAATTGGGCAAAACAAGTCTGACCTGCTATGGATCAGGACTTGTTTTGACCTGTGAGTGATAAAGATATTGGTAAGGCTTGTTCTGACCTTCATTGATAAAGATATTGGTCTATTGAATATCTGCCCATAGAAACTCATCATTGACATAGCAAGGTATAATGTGGAAAAAAAGAGAAGCAACATTAAGAGTGGGACCATTTTAAACATTAATCAAACCTCAGTTTAATGCTAGTTAAGTATATCCTTGTCGAGGGTTAATGATACGCAGGGTATATATGGAAGAATATGAGATGAAGATGGGCATCCTTTGAATTTATGAAGGGGCACCAAAATTTGGATTTTATGCTTCCTACTTTTTACTACTAAGTGGATTGAATGATGTACCACTATTACCTAACTATGGTATCAATGGATGTAGGAAAAAGTGTAACTATTTGGTCGTCTTTCATATCAGATGTTTTTTCATTATTTTTTAGCCATGTGTGTGTTACAGCTTTCTTCATTACATTTGTTTTCTTTCTTTACTTTTAGCATGTTTACTCCCATTGTAAGTGAATTTTCTTTCCTCGTGTATATACCTTTTTTGATATGCCAATTATTTTTCATATTGTGTTTTTAGATTCTCAAGTGGAAGTATTATGTCATCTTTGTTCAGCATGTGTTTTCCTTAAAGTAATGGAATTGTTGAACTTGTTCCCTGTCTCTTTGTTTGTTTGCAGATGGAATTGTGCATAATGTTGCTAGAATGCTGCAGTCAAGAGAGAACATATCTACGATATTATGGTCTTCTTGGGCAGCGGTTTTGCATGATTAATAAAGTTCACCAAGAAAATTTTGAGAAATGCTTTGTGCAGCAATATTCCATGATACATCGCCTTGAAACTAATAAGCTGCGCAATGTGGCAAAATTCTTTGCTCATTTACTTGGAACAGATGCACTTCCATGGCATGTACTTGCTTATATACGCTTGACCGAGGAGGACACAACATCATCTTCTCGAATCTTCATTAAGATTCTCTTTCAGGTATGTACAAGTTGTTCTTAGATTACCTTTTTTTTTCTCCATCGACTGATGATGTTGATAATAACTTTGAATGCAGGAGTTATCAGAACACTTGGGAATTCGTTTACTCAATGAACGTCTCAATGATCCTACCATGCATGATTCATTTGATTCTATATTTCCCAAGGATAACCCGAAAAATACTAGATTTTCCATCAATTTCTTCACGTCAATTGGGCTGGGTGGTATCACTGAAAACCTGAGAGAACACCTGAAAAATATGCCAAGGCTAATCATGCAACAACAAAAACCAGTTACTGATTCTGAAGATGAATCTGGAAGTTCAAGCAGCTCAAGTTCCGACTCTGATTCGGGTTCAGAATCTGAGTCAGAATCGAGCTCAGATGAAGGCGAAAGGGGCAGGAGGCACTCCAGGAAACACAAGAGGAATTGAAATACCTGGTGAAGTAACTAAGTCTCTTATGCATTCTCTTTTACTTTCTGATGTGTAACTGCTTCTATGGTAACCAGATATTGTTTTTCATGTGCTAATAACAACAGCCTTAATATTCCCTTTTTTAGCAAGAAAAGCTCTAGTTTTTTGTGTGTTAGTTGTTACTATATGTTCCATTTGTTATGGTTAAGATTTGGCTTTCTAGTAGGAATATGATTAAATGTATCCATTAGCTTCGAGTAGAGTAGCATCTTCATATTGCTAGAGAATTAGTTATTCATAATAAAGATATCTAAATAGTTGTCTATAAGTAATAGTTTCTTTCACTTATGATTCATTAGGAACCCAAAAGCCTTTGATGCTTTTGTTTGAAAGGCTTGTTATTTTCTTAATATGAGGTAAAAAATAGTGATGGTATTACCTGAAAATATTGTTGAGACAATCCAATCAGCTTTTTGATGCTAAAAAAGTGACAAGCTTAATTTTGAGATGACTCCCTACATAGAGTTATTAGTGACACCCCTCGTGAAAAAAATTATATGGTCCAAGTGCTTATGGATTTTCATTATTCCAGTAATTAGAGTTAGTACATGGAATGCCACAATGTGGTAGTGATTCATCTTAGAAAATAAAATAAAGGTTGTTCACATGATAATCTTATTCTTTTGGTTGCACACTTGTTGTCTAGCTAATCTGGCACAAAAATTATTGGATATGCAATATAGATCCAGTTTTTCTTGGAGGTTTAATCAAACAAAATACTGTTAGTTGCTAAATCCGGCACAAAAATTATTGGATATGCAATGAAGATCCAGTTTTTCTTGGGGGTTTAATTAAACAAAATACTGTTAGTTGCTGAATTGTTTTTGATACATTCCTTGAGATGATATTGAAATGCTTCCAACCTAATGTTGCATGGTACATATATATTGCATCACACACACAGCACACACGAGTTCCACAGGGGTTATCATGTAGGATGGGGAAAAGAAGAGGGATTTGAACTCAACCCTTTGCAAGGGATCCCAATGGTCCAACCATCCAAGCTGGTGGACACTGGCATGTGGGGATCTTTCAATTCATCAAGAATGAAATATAAGTGAGGTTTCTCCTGTCAAGGTTAGGGCATATACATAAGATTATGTCATAAGTATGTCCTGTTTCAATGCTTGATGCAGGAATAATTGATGAGCAATTAATATTTATTATCATTTAAATGTAATTGTTCACTGTCATCTTCGTGTAATTAAAGAAAGTTTCATTTATTTGGTTATTGGCATTGGTGATCAGATTCAGTGCAGTTCTTCCTACTAACAGCCCTTGAATAGCAGTAATCATTATAGGCTTTTGACATTACATTTTTCAGGATCATCTGTACTTCTATTAATTGCTTGAAATGTGAAATTGAGAAAGTATAGATATGCATCCCTAAGTTTTCTGATTTCACTTTTACTCCATCAGGCATTTATAAATAGGGGCGAACATCTTGAGGGAAGCTTATGCCTCGTAGTGAAGTGCTGAAGAACTTTTCATGGCTAGTTCGAAAAATATTTTACAGAATGCAGATAAGGCTGCTATCGTCTGCTTTTGTACCTTGACAATCAGAATTTGAAGTCTTTCCTTAGCCATCTGACAGCATTTCTTCATGAAGTCATATCCCTGACATTTAATTCGGGATGCTTGCAACATCAGAGTATCGCCATACATTTTTATTGTAAGTCTTAACCTTGGCGATTTCTTTTCCATCCACGTGGTTATTCCTTGTTTATGGTTAGGCGGCGGAGTGGAATACCTCTTTTGAACTGATGCATCGTGTGAAGTCGTCAACCCTTTCATGTCAGAATAGTCTTTTGTACTGTAAATCTTATTAGTTTTCCTGTAGATCCAACGGGATGGATGTAAGGAGTATCCAAGCTATTTGTTTGTGCTGAGAACGGATGTCTTGGACATGATATTTTCTAGGTCAAGGGAGAACGGATGTTTGACAACTTTCGATGCCTATGTTGATCGGTAGAACTAGTTTTGACACCAAAAACACATGGAAAATTCTGCAGGAAGGTGAGTGATTTTTGTTTTTTCAAAAAATAAAAAGCTTTAATTACTGTTTGCCAAATTATAGATATCATCTTATAGATATCATAAATATCATCCTTTGTCTTTTTTTTATCGTGAATGATTGAAGGTTTAGTATCAGCCATTGTTTTTTTATTCAAAGCTTACTCCTGTAGGCACCTATCACTTTTTGTATGTGTTTCAGCTCTTTATTGTATGTAACCTTTTGTATGTGTTTTAACTTTTGAGGTCTTTATTCTATTTCCTTTCAAATGATAAAATCTTTGATGGATTTTTTTTTCAGGATCATTCAGCAAATTTCAAGAAATCATATTCTTTTTCATCTTTACAACATAAGTTATATCTTTCAAAGTATACATTGCATCATCAACCGTTTTGATCTTTATTTTACCGACACCCATGACATGACTCCTATTGTAGAGTCATTACCTGACTCCTATTGTAGAGTCATTACCTAGACTCAACGTATTCAGTGAATAAAAATAATTATTTTAAGAGTAAATATAAGTAACACAAGTAAAATTCAAAAACTAACTCTTTTTGAAAGATGCATTGTTACCTTTGGAGATTGTGAGGATATCTCCATCACAAGAGAATACTCACCGATCTTTTCTTTTTATTTTTTTCTCAAAATAATTCTATCTAATATATTTGTACTCTTTATTCTTTAGCATTGAACATTATCCAAAGACCTAACTCTTAATCTCAATCTACCACATTGAGATATACTCCTATCAGAAAATCATCCTCATTGATCTCCATCCTGAACAGCTAATACCTCACCATTCATATGCCCATATGTATTCTTTTTCTTACTAGCATGAGACACTAAGGCTACTTCAACTTATTCCAAAGTTATTATATCCTTCTTACATAGTATAATCTTTATAAAGTTGTTATAGGAGTCAACGAGCAATATAAGAATTAACAGTATCTTATCTTCTTTATCAATCTTCACATCAACTTTCTTCGGTTGATCTAATATTCCTTTGAATATGTTTAAATGCTTTATAAGTCTCCACTTTTCTCTATCCTTTGTCTATATAACTTTTGCTAAAATATAATTTGTTAGTTAACCTTTTAGCCAGATAAAATCTTTCTTATTTATTCGAAATAATCGTAGTGGAGTTATCATTAATAATATGCATAAATGAATAGTGCTCATGTACTTTACCACAAGCACCTCTCAATCGCTCTCATAAATGAATAGTGCTAATATGCATAATATGCATATCCTTTGTCTCTTCAATATTCTTGCTAAGTCATATTGAACAAGAAAATCTTAAGATAAAACTATTTTTTATTAAATTTCTCCATAGTAAAACAAAAAGAAATAAACGATGATATCCTTATTAAATATCTAGTTATCGGATCTTTTAGGCTTTACCACTTTATTGGGAAGAGAGAGGAATTTAAAAAAAAAAACATCTAATACCAAAAAAAATTAACACAAGATTAATATGGTTCAGTAAATCTATAAAAAATATATATATATAATATAAAATATCAATTACAAGACCCTTGAATTATCCTCACTCAAACATTCTTTTTTCTCAACCCTCTTTAAAAACCCTAAAGATCATTCTGAACAATCGAAGTATCTTGATTTTCCTCTCACCAAAACCTTAATATACAAACCCTAATTCGCAAAAAATTTCAATTTAATAAGGACTCTTCCAACTAATTTGAATATAATTAAAACTCTTAAAAACACTCACTAATCCTAAAATAAATTTTTATTTGCATGTCCTCTGCATCTGCTTCTCTAAATGAATCTTACTGCTGTTCCGCGTCGCTGTTCTTATGTGCAACAAGTGTATCCTTCTTTATAGCATTAAACACAATCCTATGACGAATCTTTTCAAGCTGCAAAAGATCTGATTTAGATATCACAATACTTTGTGGAAGCAGCAAGTGGGAATTTTGTTGCCCTCTTCCTTCGATCAGGGATGGTTACTAAGGAGCTGTCATAGTAAGGATCCCCACTACCTCGCGACCCGCCGTAGAGCTGGAACATGGTATTACAGCATCAGTCTCTTTTTTCCCTCAATTGAGATCTGCTGCATTTGGTATCAGTCTCGTGATTCTACACAAGATTAATGAAGTTACCAGCAGAAGCTGTCCTCATTAGAGGTTAGTTTCTGACTCACCGTCACTTCCATCATGCATGCTTTGTCGACGACGAGGACGGTGACTCAACTGTCCAACGGTAGCAGTTCCATGGTGGATCGAAGCAGCAGCATCCGCAAGTACGTCTTCTTCAAGCGAGCCTGCCGAGTTCTCCCTCGCAATGCAATTCCACGAAGGGATTCTCCTCGAGGCACCGAGCCGGACAGAATCCGTGTGACCTTGGGATGCAGATGCCCTTTCAGCATATCTCTCGAGCCTGCGTTTATGGTCAAGAAGAAGGATGCACTCATCGAGTGCAAGTTCAATGGCACAATTTGCCTTCATAGCAGGAAGCTTCTCCCATGTGCATCTTCTGCCTTGGTTAGCAGCCATTTGGAGCTCCAAGCAAGATGGGTTTTGTACAATTTTTAAATACTGATAATGGAAATCAACAAAGATTTTGTGTCAACTTTTCCAAACCAGCGTAAGAAACATGACAAAGTCACAAAGGAATAAGAGCTAAAATTTTACCTGAGAAAGGGCCGCTGGCATAACGACGGTAACGTCACCTTCCCAATCCTGAGCAAACAATTTGGCTATGCCACCCAACGGAAAACCAAGTTCGAGAAATTGATTGCATCGATGTTTAAGCTCCATTTCAGCAAGCCGAGCGAGCTACGCAGGGAATAATCATATGAGGTTGATGAATGAAATGCAAAGGATTTCTGTCCAGAAATTTGTACAAGGAAATCATGTATCCATTGCTTGCGAAAGAGTAATCATGCAGTGGTGTCTGATAACAATCAAGATCTCTCGTGATAACAACAACCGCAACAACAATCAAGATCTCTGAAAAATTCTCCCGTATAAATATGGAGTATTGTGTATTGTTTTGATCAATACAATCTTCTTCTTTCTATTTCATTTCTATCATGGTATCAGAGCCTTCGCCGTGAAGGACCATCACGCCACGCCCTTCCTCGCCTCTTCTTGCAGAAGCCGACGCAGCCTCGCAACTGCAGCAGTTGCAGTAGCAGTGATCTGCTCTTCTCCCAAGCTGCTGTCTTCTACTTCTTCTTAACCTCGATAAGCAGCATCCGGAACCATTTCCAAGTTCCCAACTGCAGTTGTAACAACTGCAAATTTTTCCATCTAATCGCTGCAAAAAAAAAATTTCTTTCACCTAATCGCTATAGATTTCTCACTCATCGTTGTAGCTTCCTTGCCCATCGCTTCAACCTCCTCTGCAGTGCATCGCTGCAGCCTCCTCTACAGTGCATCGCTGTAGCCTCCTCGCTGCAATTCATCGTTGCAGTTCATCATTGTAGTTCATCATTGCAGTCTCCTCTACAGCGCATCGATCTGTTTTTCTTCTCCTCTCTCCCTCCTATAACTTTACATCTTCTGTAGAAATCACTTAAACCACCATAAAATATTTGGGATGTCTTCATTTTACTCTTCCGATATTTCTGTCCCTATTTCTGTAGGGACTTTGAGCACTTCTCAAAGTCTTATCACCATCAATGCTGCAGCACTCATTCCCTTCAAATTATCCAAAGGTGGCAACTTGGCGGGCACAACTTTCTAATCTTCTATTTGGTTATGATCTCCTAGGTTATGTTGATGGCTCTCTCCAGCGTCCACCTGAAATGGTCAACATCCCAGGCGAACCTAGTCCAGTGCCAAATCCAGCCCACAAACTATGGTTACGCCAGGATCGTCTCATCCTTCAAGCTATTCAAGCCTCGGTTACTGGATCCCTCGTCCCACTCATTTTTTCATATGACACTACTACCGAAGCTTGGTGCAAGTTGCAAATCACCCTAGCCAATCGTTCCCGCACTCGCATGCTTAGTCTCCTATCTAATCTCATGACGATAAAACAAGAAGGAAGTACTGTTGCTGATTATCTACATAACATAAGGATTATCATCGATAACTTGGCCTTGATAGGTCATTCCCTTAGTGATGAAGAAGTTACTGTCCATATCCTCAATGGCCTAGGAGACGAGTACAAGGAATTGGCAGCAGCAATACATGCACGTGATTCACTAGTATCATTTGAAGAACTCTATGATAAGTTAACTGACTATGAGATATATCTCAAGCAAGAGGACAAGTTGCCGGGACCATCCATCATAGCTCAAGTCAGTCAAAAATCTAAAAAGAAAAGCAACCGGTACAACAAATCTATCAACAAAGGTTTGGCCAGCATGCCTGCACTTGTGGGCTCTAAACAAACCTCCCCTCCTCAACATTTCAATTACAACCATCAAGGTGGCTACTTCAATAATCCACAATCTTGGTGTCCTGATCATACAAATCAACAAAGAGTTGTCTGCCAACTATGTGACAAAGTTGGCCACTCTGCACTGTAGAACTCGACCCAGACTTCCTCCTCCGTCGTATTGGCCTCGTGCAAATCTTACAACTACTCCGACTACTGATCATTAAAATTGGATTGTGGACTCTAGCGCATCTCATCACATCATCTCTGATTTACAAAACTTGCCTATCCACAACGACTATGGCGGAAACGAAGACATCATCATCGGTGACGGTAACGGACTCCCCATTACTCATACTGGTTCTATAATGCTTAATTCACATAGCACTTCATTTACACTAAATAATGTTTTGTGTGCACCCCACATCAAACGAAACCTCATTTTTGTTTCTCAATTCTGCAAACAGAATCTTGGTCATCCCTCAACTTTTATTCAGCAAAAATTACTTTCCCGTTATTCTCTTCCTACACTTACAACCAATAACATCATAACTCATTGTGATGCTTGTTTAAGTAATAAGAGTAATAGACTTCCCTTTGGAAAATCCTCCATATCTTGCTCTAAACCCCTTGAGGTTATTTACACTGATGTTTGGGGCCCCACTCTAATCACTTCCTTTGACAAATTCAGATTTAATGTTATTTTCGTTGACTATTTCACCAAGTACACATGGTTATACCCTCTTCACCATAAATCTGAAGTTTCCACAGTCTTTACTAACTTTCGAAGATTGGTCGAGAACTTTTTTTCAGTCTAAAATTAAAACTGTTTACTCCGATGGTGACGGTGAATATCAAGCCCTCACATCCTACCTATCTGCTTGTGGTATACAACACCTCAAGTCACCTCCACACACTCCTCAACTTGTCGGTTCTACTGAACGCAAACATCGATATGTAGTTGAAACTGGTCTCACACTTCTACACCAAGCCTCTATACCACCAACTTTTTGGATTGACCATTTCAAGCTGTCGTCTACCTCATTAATCATATGCTCACTCCTGAGTACGAGTCACCATTTGAAAAATTATTTCACAAATCTCCAAACCTTCAAAAACTCAAAGTGTTTGGATGTTTATGTTATTCATGGCTCTGTCCCTATGCCTCACATAAGTTAACATCAAAATCTAAACCTTGTGTTTTCATTGGATACTCCCTTGACCATAATGCTTTTCGATGCTATGAACCCCAATCTCGAAAATCTTTACGTCTCGTCATGTTATTTTTATAGAGACTACCTTTCCGTTTCACAACCCTGAGTCTCCTGCTGTGTGACCTACTCTATCACATATACATCACTGGAGTACTCCATCAATCCCGTCAATTGAGTCTCCCATAATATCATCCAGTTCTTCTCCTCCTCAGGATCCACATTCTCTCCTCCCGATGCAAACATATCCTCACCCCCTCCATTGTGCCTCTTCCTTCTTCACACGGTTCCCCTACGACTGACGGTATTCCCTCAGAATCACATTTACTACCTTTATCCTCTTTTGGGACTAATGACACTGAAGTCTCTTAGCCTACCCTAATTTGTGCCCCTCCACCGTCCATACCTACAACACCCTCTATAGCCCCTGGACATTCAATGATAACACGCTCTAAAAGTGGTGTCTTTAAACCACGACAAATACTTGACCTACATACTATCACAACATCCTCGTCAGAGACCATTGAACCTACCACAATTACTCAAGCCCAAAAATCTCCATACTGGCATAAAGCCATGTGTGAAGAATATGATGCACTCCTCCATAATTCTATATGGACCCTTGTACCCTCTCATCCCATACAAAATATCATCGGGTGTAAGTTGGTCTTTCGAATTAAGTGGAACCCAGATGAATCTGTAGCCAGATATAAAGCACGTCTAGTGGCCAAAGGGTTTATCAACGACCTGGTGTTGACTTTACAGAGACATTCAGCCCTGTTGTTAAACCCACAACAATTCGACTTATTCTGAGTTTGGCCATCTCAAAAGGCTGGCATTTATGTCAACTCGACGTTAACAATGCATTTCTACAAGGGACCCTAACTGACGAAGTCTTCATGCAACAGCCTCCTGGCTTCATCCACCCTCAATATCCAAAGCATGTTTGTAAACTACAAAAAAGCTATTTATGGACTTCGTTAGGTTCCAAGAGTTTGGTACACTGAACTTGGCTCGTTTTTGGCATCAATTGGCTTCATCAACTCTAAGTCTGATACTTCCTTATTTCTTCGTTACTAAAGTAGCAATATATTATATCTTCTGGTATATGTGGATGATATTATTGTCATAGGCAATAATCCTATGGAAATCAAGGAATTCCTTAAGCATTTAGTAGATCGATTCTCCTTTAAAGATCTTGGAACCTTGAGCTATTTTTTGGGAGTGGAAGCAACATACACATCTTCCAGGCTCTTCCTCTCACAATGAAAGTATATTCAAGATTTATTATCTAAAACGAATATGCAATATGCGAAGGCAGTTACAACACCTTTGTCTACTAACGAGTCGCTCAAACTATGTGATAGAAGCCCTACTACAGACCCAACTCAATATCGTCAAGTCCTTGGCTCCTTACAGTATTTATCTCTCACCCGTCCGGATATCTCATTTGTGGTCAATAAATTATCTCAATTCATACATCGACCATCTACTATGCATTGGTCTGCAATCAAACGAATATTGTGATATCTTCACGGGACTATCAATCATGGCCTCTTTTTTCACAAACAATCTCCCCTTATCTCCATGCCTTTGCTGATGCTGATTGGGTAGGAAATTTTGATGACAGAACATCCATATCAGAGTATATTCTTTTCCTTAGACCTAATCCAATCAGTTGGAGTTCCAAGAAGTAAAAAACAGTTGCACGTTCTACAACTGAAGCTGAATACCGTGTCATTGCCACCGCAGCTGCAGAACTCAATTGGGTCATGAATCTCCTCAATGAACTTGGCATCAACATCAACTCTACTCCTACAATATATTATGACAATGTCGGAGCCACTTATCTATGTGCCAATCCAGTATTCCACTCACGCATTAAACACATCGCCATCGACTTTCACTTTGTGCAAGAACAAGTTATCAAACATCAACTACATGTTTCTCACGTACATACAGTTGATCAACTAGCGGACTCTCTCACGAAGCCTCTCACCCGTAAATTGCTTTTATCACATCGGTCCAAGATCGGCGTTCTTGACAGAAGCACCGTCTTGCGGGGGCATGATAATAATCAAGATCTCTCGTGATAACAACCGCAACAACAGTCAAGATCTCCCATGATAATAACCTCAACAACAGTCAAGATCTCCCTAACTATATGATAAGATATCATAAATCTGTTAAGGAAAGAAAATTCTCCCTTCGTATAAATATAGAGTATTGTGTATTATTTTAATATATATATATATATATATATATATATATATATATATATATATATATATATATATATATATATATATATATATATAATATGACGTTGGTGATCTAGTGGAAAAGTACAGTTATAAGATAGACAAAAGAAAGAAAAAGCATAGACAATGATGGCTCCAGATAGATGGGTTAAATACCTTGGCTGCAAAGTTTCCGCCATATACTCTGACAATTTCTTTTAGCCTCAACAATGGGGCTATGTGAGGATTGGCTTGACTGACGATGAAATGATTAACGTTGAATAATTCCTGAAGCTGAATCATGGGCAAATCACTCTCCAAGCTTCCATCTCTCCAGCGACGAGCTGAAGCTTCAGGCTTGTCCTCAGAGCTCAGCGAGAAGGGTGCGTATGATTTCTCCAAATCTATCCTTTGCCATCAGCTCCTGCGCCTCGAAGAGGCCAGGAAATGCACAGGAAGCAGTAACAGCACTCCATATCACAACACGAGGAGACGTCAAATAGTTAAGACACCGCGGTGGCTCATGCTTTATGGCAGAGCAAACTGTGAGACAAAAGGACCAATACAATTGCTGCTTAAGGTAATCACTATTGTCTGTGATGAAGGTTGTGTTAGCCTTGTAGCTCAGGACAGTAATTGGGTAATTGACTTTGGTGCTTCATTTCATATCACTTCTCATGGTGATTTCTTTAGATCTTACACTGCTGGTGATTTTGGTAATGTCAGAATGGGAAACAACGGTACATCTAAGATTGTGGGTATTGGAGATATTTGCTTGGAGACCAATATTTGGAGCAAATTGATACTCAAAGATGTAAGGCATGTTCCAGATATTCGTCTTAACTTGATATCTACAGGTAGACTTGATGATGAGGGCTTTGCATATTATTTTGGTGAAAGTAAATGGAAACTCACTAAGGGTTCTGTAATTGTGGCAAAAGGAAAGAAGATTAACTCTTTTTATGTCATGGAAGCTAAGCTATACAAAGGAGAGATTAATGCAATTCGAAAAGGTGAAAGTATAGATCTTTGGCATAAGAAGAGGCTTAGATATATCAATGAGAAAGGACTTCAAACTCTTGCTAGAAAGCAGTTCTTACCAGAGTTGCAAGGTACATCTCTTAAATCTTGTGATCATTGCTTAGCTGAAAAAACACATAGAGTTGCATTTCAGACATATCCATCATCTAGAAGATCAGATGTTATTGATTTAGTTCATACTGATGTTTGTACTATGTAAACTAGAACTCTTGGAGGTGCTCTTTATTTTGTTACTTTTATTGATGACCATTCTAGAAAAGTGTGGGCTTTTGCTTTGAAATCTAAAGACCAGGTACTCGATGCTTTCAAGGAGTTTCATGTCAGTGTTGAAAGAGAAACTGGCAGAAAACTAAAGTGTATTCGATCAGATAATGGTGGCGAGTACAGGGGTCCCTTTGAGAATTATTGCAGGTTTCATGGTATATGAACAGAACCATTGAAGAAAGGATTAGGTGTATACTTTCTCACGCCAAGTTACCGAAGTCATTTTGGGGGGAGGCTATGAGAACTACAATTGACCTGATAAATCTTTCTCCATCAGTTCCTTTGCAAGGTGATGTTCCAGAGAGAGTATGGAGAGGAAAAGATATATCTTATAATCATTTGAGAGTCTTTGGGTGTAAAGCATTTGTTCATATTCCCAAAGATGAAAGGTCCAAGCTTGATAATAAGGCAAAAGCATGTATCTTCTTGGGATATGGTCATGAAGAGTTTGGGTACAGATTATGGGATCCAGTGAACAAGAAGATTATTAGAAGCAGAGATGTTGTGTTTCTTGAGGACCAATTGTTTGATGATGGTGATAATATTGAGAAGCCAGAAACCTCTGTTTATATTCCTTGGAGTTTGGGTCCAGTTCGTTCACCTATAGTTCATGATGATCATGGGGGAGATGAACAAGAAGATTATGGTGAGAATACTAGTGATGATACACCTATAGTTGATGATGCTGAACCAACTGAACCAACACCTCCACCACCAGTTGAGATTCCATTGAGAAGATCCACTAGAGAGCGATAACCCTCTACTAGATATCCTCCACATGAGTATGTTATGCTTACTGACGGGGGAGAGCTAGAAACTTACCAAGAAGCTATTCTACATGAGAATAAGAATGAGTGTGTTAAAGCCATGCAAGAAGAGATGAGATCCTTGCTTGAGAATCA
The DNA here is from genome assembly GCF_036884655.1 of Musa acuminata AAA Group. Taxonomy (NCBI): domain Eukaryota; kingdom Viridiplantae; phylum Streptophyta; class Magnoliopsida; order Zingiberales; family Musaceae; genus Musa; species Musa acuminata. The sequence goes on from NC_088327.1 coordinate 34,202,945, forward strand.
CACCTATGACTTGGTAAAGTTGCCTAAAGAGAAGAAAGCTCTCAAGAATAAGTGAGTTTATAAATTGAAGATTGAAAATAATAGCTCACAACAGAGATACAAGGCACGACTAGTTGTGAAAGGATTCAGTCAGAAGAAAGGTATTGACTTTGAAGAAATATTTTCTCCGGTTGTGAAAATGTCCTCTATCCAAGTTGTTCTTGGTTTGGCTGCCCGCTTGAATTTGGAAGTTGAGCAACTTGATGGCAAAACAGTATTTCTTCATGGTGACTTAGAAGAAAAAATTTACATGGAGCAACCAGAAGGTTTCAAAGTCAAGGGAAAAGAAAATCTGGTATATAAGCTTAAGAAAAGCTTATATGGACTCAAACAGGCACCTAGACAATGGTATAAGAAGTTTGATTCCTTTATGATGAGCCAAGGGTATGATAGAACCACATCTGATCATTGTGTGTTTATGAAGAAATTTTCAGATGATGATTTTATTATTTTACTGCTATATGTTGATGATATGCTGATTGTTGGCCATGATGTTGGAAAAATTGGAAAGCTTAAAAGAGAGCTAAGTAAGTCTTTTGCCATGAAAGACTTGGGATCGGTGAAACAAATACTTAGCATAAAGATTCTTCGTGATAAGAAGAAAATGAAGATTTGGCTATCTCAGGAGACTTATTACGTAAGATTTATTACAATAAAGATCAATAAGGCACTTTCATTATGGTAAAAATCAATAATCCATAAATCGCAAGATTCATCATGCATAATTTCAAATTATAAAACCATTAAATATTATTTCAAATCAATATGCTCAAGTTTTTGTATGAAAACATACATCATATTTAAAACCGAAAATGTAACATTTCATCATGATAAAAATCGATAATCCATAAATTTCTTAAAAATCGTCATGCATAATTTTGAAATTTATTAAGCATGATCATTATGCATGATATTAAAACATAGTTTCAAAATGTTTAATATTTTTATTACATAATTTCATCATTATGCATCATCATATTTTTAAAAACATGTATCATTATGCATCATCGTTTCATTTATGCCAAATAAAAACATGTATCATGTTTAAAACCGAAAGCGTAAGATTTATTACAACAAAGATCAATAAGGCACTTTCATTATGGTAAAAATCAATAATCCATAAATCGCAAGATTCATCATGCATAATTTCAAATTATAAAACCATTAAATATTATTTCAAATCAATATGCTCAAGTTTTTGTATGAAAACATACATCATATTTAAAACCAAAAATGTAACATTTCATCATGATAAAAATCGATAATCCATAAATTTCTTAAAAATCGTCATGCATAATTTTGAAATTTATTAAGCATGATCATTATGCATGATATTAAAATATAGTTTCAAAATGTTTAATATTTTTATTACATAATTTCATCATTATGCATTATCATATTTTTAAAAACATGTATCATTATGCATCATCATTTCATTTATGCCAAATAAAAACATGTATCATGTTTAAAACCGAAAGCGTAAGATTTATTACAACAAAGATCAATAAGGCACTTTCATTATGGTAAAAATCAATAATCCATAAATCGCAAGATTCATCATGCATAATTTCAAATTATAAAACCATTAAATATTATTTCAAATCAATATGCTCAAGTTTTTGTATGAAAACATACATCATATTTAAAACCGAAAATGTAACATTTCATCATGATAAAAATCGATAATCCATAAATTTCTTAAAAATCGTCATGCATAATTTTGAAATTTATTAAGCATGATCATTATGCATGATATTAAAACATAGTTTCAAAATGTTTAACATTTTTATTACATAATTTCATCATTATGCATCATCATATTTTTAAATTCGAACATGCATAATTTCAAAACCATACATTTCATTTTTCATGCATGATACAAATAAATCAATCATCACTATGGGCATATCATACATGATATTCAAGCATTCATGATATATCATTTTGGCAACATGATCATTGCTATTCAAATGATGGTATCTAAATGTCAAAATTCATTACATCGTATCATGCATGATCATTAACTTCTCATTTGTATTTCATGCATTATTCAAAATGTCAAGAGAATTTTGGTGATGAACTACACATTTCATGAATGCAAGAAATTTTACATAATAAAATTCAAGTCATATATTATCAAGATGTCGAGTAGCATAGGTTAATTTGAATATATCATTTTTAGTGAATACCAAGAAGAATCACATCATGAAACAATTTTAATTCATGAAAAAAAAATTTTCATGTATCGAATATCGAGAAATAAAGATGATAATATATATAAATATATATATATATATGTATATATATATATATGTATATATATATATATACATATATATATATAATATTACAAGTTGTATTCAAGAGAAAAATCATCATTCATTTTTAACTAATTTAATTTGTCAAATCAATATCATGATTTTGATAAAACTCATTTCAAATTCAAATCATCAAATCAAAATCATTTTCAAGAGATTCATATAAATCAACAGAGAAAAATAATTTTCAAGAAAATGCTTTTCTCTTTTTAGTTATTTAAATTCATGTCATTTATGCTAGATAAAAATGTGCATCAACATTTAGGATCGAAAAATGAATTTTATCATAAAAACCATCAAGACCAATAAATCACAAAAATCATCATGTATAACTTTACAATCTTATGCATAAAATCATCAAATCATGGTATCAAAACTTTCAATAGTTTCATTACAACATCAAGCAAGGTTTATTGAACATAATTTTGAATGATTCTTATAGATATTTAAGATTTCTTTATTTTTAATTTATATGATTGACTTTATATTAGCATGCTTCAAATTTTTGTTCTTATGTAAAAACCATACATCATGTTTGAAAACCAAAGATAAGGTTCATAAAAAATCATCAAGCCTTCCATTCAAAAGCCATGCATCGTCATTGAAAATCAATATGGAAATCGTCAAAATACACATTCTTGCTTCTCAAGTACATACATAAGATTAATCTTACTAAGTGTATAAGCATTAGATTTATATCTAACATTTTATTGCATTAACATAACACATGCAATTTTCAAGAAAATTAATCCTAAACTAAATTAAAAATAACTCAAGAAAGTATTATGTAATTTCGAAATAAATTAGGGGGATTTTGATTACCTCATTGTTGAAAGTAGTTGAGGCGTAGTTTGCCACCTCTCCTTTCTTGATTTTCTCATCGTCTTCGAAAGAGCTCAATTCATCTCAATTTATGTTCTTCTTGCGTTCAAAGCAAGTAGTTTCATTCTTTTTACTTTTTAATTTTTATTTCATTTGTAGTTTAAGTTCACTATCACTTGAACTTATGCTCGAGTGGTCTTCATGTGTTCTATGTGCTAGTCATAGGTGCCCAGCAAGCCAATCACGTGAGTGATGACATGTGTGACTTGATACAGAATCTTTTTGCTTATTATATTTTGACGTATATCACTTTATAAATATTGCATATATGCATATATATTATGATGTCCTTGGATTTGTGCAAAGGGAATCAGATCGTGATGAGATCACGATAATGAGATCGATTCACCTTTAAACACATATCCTAAATAATCTCGGTCATAGGTTACTCGAGAGGGACATCGTGATAACCGGACAGACTGGTGTGCTGTATACCCGTCCATATGATGGATGCAGCTGGTCTTATAGTTGCTCGTGTAGGGACACTAGGGATACAGTACAGGTGCTCATTGGAGAATGAGTTCACTGATTGATCCGCTTACGGAATGTTGGATGGTTGATGATGCCTTATTGTCAGACAGCGATTCCGTAGTCCTAGTGGTGTATCTGGTCCTTAGACTTGAGACACCAAGGATGTCCTGTATGAGTGCTCCACTCTTTGATACCAGACTTATAGGTTTGGCTGTCCCAGATCTAGTACAGCTGGTCATTGGGAGTGGTAGTCGACCTTACGAGGGCTATTGAGTGTCGATAGAGGATCATCCACTCTCGGCGTCATGAGAGGAATATCGCATGTGTTCTTGCTCAGACAAATCCCTGGCCAGGGTCATTCGGGTTGAGAGAGAAAGAGTTCTCCGGGAGAATCCGATTAAAGCGAGACTCGAGTAGAAACCGTATGGGTTTGACAGCACCATGTTCGATATATGGTCTCTGGGATATTAGAGGGATGAGGGACTATAGGTACACGGTAACTGAGGACAGACAGGTCCAATGGATTGGATTCCCCTATATCATCTGGAGACTACGGCGTAGTGGCTTAGTACGTCCGTAGTCGATGAGTCGAGTGAATTATTACAAAGATAATAATTCACTGAGTTAGAAGGAGTTCTGATAGGTATGACTCACGGCCAGCTCGATATTGGGCCTAGAGGGTCACACACATAGGGTAGGCATTGCGATGAGTAGAGGTTCGGATATGAGATATCCGACGTAGCCCTTGTCTTATTGGATGCTGATCCAATACCCACTAGGGGAGGACCCATTAGGGTTTGACAGGGGACCTCTATAAATAGGAGGGATTCAAAGCCTCATAGGTTAGAGCCTTTGCTTGCCTTTCCTATTCTCCTCTCCCTCTCCACCTCAGACGCTTGACCTCCTTCACCCTCTCCTAAGGATCTACAAGGAAATAGGGATATACGATCTCCCTATGTAACACAATCTACTCTATACGCAGTTTTAAGTTTCGCGGATTTTGCGCACCAATCTTCGCACGACGACGAACATCTCTTTAGGAATCAGGGATTTTGTTTTCTTGTTCTTCCGCTGCGCATATGATGTCGCCTCCAAGATTTCCCAACAGTGGTATCAGAGCCAGGTTGTTCGTGCGAATGATTGGTTTTGAATTGCGAGTGTTGTGTTTAGAAAAAACTTTTGATGTCAAAATCGTTGACGCAATAGTGAGAAAGGGCAGCAACAGTTGCTGCCCTAGATCTGCGTGCAGCGCAGCCACAAGCAGGCAGCACAGAGGCTGCGTCTGCAGCAGCCGGCCGGCGGCCTGCTTGCAGCAGGCTTGCGTCCGGCGGGGCTGGCAGCCTGCGGGCAGAGGCGCCTGCGGCCGCTTCTCCCGCGGGGTGAGGCGCCGCAGGCGCCGCTGCTCCCGCGGGCGAAACCCCCCATAGGGGCGGCCGCCCGGCGGGACAGCACAGCCTGCGGGCGTTGCCCCGCGGGCAGAACCGCCCGCGGAGGCGGCGGCGCCCGCAGGGGCGCCAACCTGCAGGGGCAGCACCGCCTGCGGGCGTTGCCCCGCCGGCAGAACCGCCCGCGGGGGCGCCCACCTGCAGCGGCAGCGCCGCCAGCGGGCGTGCCGCCTGTAGGCGAGGCCAGCGCCCTCGCCCCGCCGCACAGGCCGCCGCCAGCAGGGTGGCGGCGGCGGAAGCAGCAAAGGGGAGTAGGGCATTAGGTTTTTCTGGGCAAAAGACAGTTTTATCCCTCGGAATTTGAGAAATTCCAGTTTCTGTCTTTTATCCAAATTACGAAAATACCCCTATGAATTCCAAAATTCCCTATATGTCCCTGATTTCATAAAATACTAATTAATTAAAAAGTTTAGTTGATTATTATTTTTTATCATTATCTAGTAGTCCTACGTGATGATGGTTATTTATACATGTGATGTATGATGTATGGACGGATGATCATGGACCGTATGATGTGTGTACTTGTGATTATTATTATTGAGGTCTGCGAGCCTCCATTATATTTCTCGTTTATTGCCGGGCCTACGTGCCTATGATTAAGTTGTAATCACATGAGGAGGCGCAGCGGGAGCGTGGATGCGATAGCGGGACCCACGAGACGGACGATCGCGATGCATGAAGATGCATCAAGATGTCGACAGAACCAACGAGGACGAGATGGACGATCACAGGGCATGGAGATGCACCGTTGCACACATAGATCTTGTTGTGAGTGATTAGGTCTACTGGCTCAGGCCTAATCACATTAGGTTATGGTCCATGATCATCTGGTATAATTGTTTATACATATACTAAATATGTATATATATTTGCATGCGATGTAGATATATATTAAATATGTATATGTGTAACATGTCATATTAGGAGACCAAATCATAGAAACATCTCTCGATAATATTAAGTCGGTAAACGTGAGGCAATTAGATTGACCCACGTGGCCTTCCATCGTTATAAGTAGAAACCGATTCCCGGTGTAGGTTGAGTTGGTCGAGTCCCTCGAGACTCACCTATATCACGATTCGCTATCTTGCTTACGACATAGAGATGTCATTGGTGACCTGAGGGCATGGTATGCTTGGTCGAGTCCCTCGAGGGTATATCATCAAATCAGACTCATCTTTTAACGAAGGTGTTGACTTAACCGAGCATCATGGTTGGTCGAGTCCCTCGAGACCATGGTGAATCGGAGACCGAACAGGACGGGAATCACAAGGAGTTGTGATCGGCAAGAGTTGCCTACCTTTTAGGCTTAGTGTGATTGGTCGAGTCCCTCGAGGTTACACTAAGACGCTGATTGGATCCTGATCCCCACTAGAAGTCTACCGGAGACTTCCGTTTCTTGTGCTGAGGGTATCGCGTGACTCGTTAGTAAAATAGTGGGAGCATATTAAGATAGAAGTTCATATCTTGACAGTTTATTTCTTGCAAAATCTGTATGTTATTCATTTCTATCGCATCTTTATTTTTAGAAAATATCGCTTTCAAATCCCTTACGTGGCATACTTGATGTCAACCGCCTCACTAGTCCAAATTATACGGATTGGATCCGTAACTTGAGAATTGTTCTCATGGCGGAGAAAATCATGTACGTCCTTGATACAGTGATGCCTACGCCCGAAGAAGGGGCAAGTGAGAATGAGATCACTCGTTACGTGAAGTACATTGATGACTCCACTCTTGCTCAGTGCTATATGTTGGGCTCTATGACTCCTGAGTTACAGAGACAACATGAAAAGATGGATGCCAGATCCATTCTCCTACATGTCCATAAATTATTTGAGGAACAGGGAAGGACTTAGCGATATGAGATATCTAAGAGCTTCTTCCGCGCTAGGATGACTGAGGGGACACCGGTTCAGAACCATGTCATAAAGATGATTGAGTGGATAGAGAAACTCATAGGTCTAGGAATGGTCCTAGAGGATAACTTGTGTATGGACATTGTGCTTCAGTCCCTACTAGATTCCTTTTCATAGTTCATAATGAATTTTAATATGAACAAGCTTGAGGTGACTCTCCCAGAACTCCTCAATATGTTGAGGGAGGCAGAGAGTACTATTAAGAAAGAGAAGCCAGTTCTCTCTACACTGGTGAGACCAGAAAGAAAAGGAAAGCAGAAAGGTCCCTTAAGAAGGGAAAAAAGAGCAAGGGCAAACCAAGTAAAGCAAAGGTTGCTAAGAAAGACCCAGCAAAGGACAAAGACCAATGCTTCCACTGTGGTAAAGATGGGCATTGGAAGAAGAACTGCAAAGAGTACCTTGCAGAAAGGGCGAAACAGAAGCTTGGAGAAGCTTCAGGTACATTCATGATCAATCTCCAATTGTCAGACTCTTTTGATAACACATGGGTATTGGATACCGGTAATGCTTATCATATATGTAATTCGTTGCAGGTTCTGGCAAGGCCTAGGAGACTAGAGAGAGGCGAGATGGACCTCAAGATGGGTAATGGAGCAAAAGTTACTATAGTAGCTGTTGGCGAGGTCGCCCTACATCTGCCTAGTGGAGCTTTTATTGCATTAGATGCTTGTTATTTTGTTCCTTCTATTATCAAAAACATTATCTCCATTTCATGTTTAACAGTTAGTGGATATAAATATGTTTTTGAGAACAATGGTTGTTCGATATTATTAGATGATAATATCATCACAAAAGGAACATTGCATAATGGTTTATTTATGTTAGACACTACTCCACATATCATGAATGTAAATGTGTCCAAAAGGAAACGAGATGAGATGAACAGTGCATACCTGTGACATTGTAGGCTAGGTCACATCCATGAAAGAAGGATTCAAAAGTTGCTAAATGATGGATATCTAGATCCATTCGACTATGTGTCATATGCAACTTGTGAGCATTGCCTTCGTGAAAAACTGACCAACTCTCCATTTAGTGGAACTAGAGAGAGAGCCACTAAGCTGTTGGAACTCATACATAGTGATGTATGTGGACCTATGTTAACTCATGCCATTGGTGAGTTAACATGGATATGTGTATGTTGGAACTCTTCATTACCTTTACTGATGATTTTTTAAGGTATGGATTTATGTACTTAATGAAGTACAAGTCCAAGGCTTTTGAGAAATTCAGAGAGTATAAGAATGAGGTGGAGAACCAGATTGGAAAGAGTATCAAAACTCTTCGATCAGATCGAGGAGGTGAGTACTTAAGTACATAGTTTACTCAGTTCCTCAAGGACCATGGGATATTATCCCAATGGACACCTCCTTATACACCTCAGCTCAATGGTGTCTCTAGAAGGAGGAATCGTACCCTATTAGATATGGTACGGTCCATGATGAGTTTCGCTGACCTACCCATCTTATTCTAGGGATATGCCCTAGAGACCGCAGCTTACCTTCTGAATAGAGTTCTAACTAAGTCGGTAGTGTCTACACCATATGAGATATGGAAAGGGAAGAAGCTTGATATTAAGATTATTAAGATTTGGGGCTGCCCTGCCCATGTTAAAAGACACAACCCCAATAAGTTAGAATCAATGACAGAGCGATGCAAATTTGTGGGATACCCCAAGGAAACTTGTGGGTATTATTTCTATCATCTTGAGGACCAAAAAGTCTTTGTAGCTAAGAGAGCAGTGTTCCTTGAGAAGGAACACATTCTTGGCGGAGATAGTGGGAGAATGATAGAGTTGAGTCAGGTTGGAGAACCAAACTCAAGCACCACTCTACAGCCCGAGTCTATTCAGGTACCTAATACATAAGTTTCAACTTTATGTAGGTCTGATAGAGTATCTCATCCTCCTAAGAGATATGTGGGACATATTAGAGGAGAGGATGTTGAGGATATTGATCCTCAGACCTACGAGGAGGCTATTATGAGTATAGACTCCGGGAAGTGGCAAGAAGCCATGAATTTTGAGATGGATTATATGTACTCCAATAAGGTTTGGAACCTAGTTGATACGCCCGAAGGTATTGTACCCATCGGTTGCAAGTGGATCTTTAAGAAAAAGATCGGAGTAGATGGAAAGGTAGAGACCTATAAAGCAAGGCTAGTGGCTAAGGGGTATCGTCAAAGGCAAGGTGTTGACTACGACGAAACCTTCTCACTCGTAGCAATGCTAAAATCCATCAAAATTATATTGGCTATTGTAGTACACTATGATTATGAGATATGACAGATGGATGTGAAAACCGCATTCCTCAATGGGAACCTCAAGGAGGAGGTGTATATGATGCAACATGAGGGATTCGTGTCCAAGAACTACCCAGATAAGGTGTGTAGATTGCTTAGATCCATTTATGGACTAAAGCAAGTTTCCTGAAGTTGGAACATAAGATTTGATGAGGCAATCATATCTTATGACTTTCTTAAGAACGAAGATGAGCCTTGTGTGTACAGGAAGGTAAGTGGGAGCGCTATCACCTTTTTGGTGTTATATGTGGATGACATCCTGATCATTGGGAATGACGTAGGAATGCTATCCACAATAAAGGCTTGGTTATCTAGATACTTCTCCATGAAGGACTTAGGGGAAGCATCCTATACCTTGGGGTTTAGAATCTATAGAGATAGATCCAAGAGGATGCTTGGCTTGTCCCAGTCTAAGTACATAGAAACTATTGTCAAAAGGTTTGGCATGGAAAATTCTAAGAGAGGTCTCGTACTGATGAGACATGGGATATCGCTTTCTATGAGTATGTCCCCAAAGACTTTAGAAGAAAAGGCGAACATGAATATGATACCTTATGCCTCAGCAATAGGGTCTATCATGTATGTCATACTATATACTAGGCCTGATATAGTGCATGCTCTGAGTGTCACGAGCAGGTATCAGGCAGATCCAAGCTTGGAGCACTGGAAAGCAGTAAAGTGTATCCTTAAGTACTTGAGAAGGATTAAGGATCTTTTACTAGTATATGGAGGTAATAGTCTTAAGGTTGAAGGCTACACTGACTCAAGTTTTCAGTCTGATGTCGATGATAGCAAGTCGAATTCAGGGTATGTATACACCTTGAATTGAGGAGTAGTGTGCTGGAAGAGTTCCAAGCAAGATACCATTGCTGACTCGACCACAGAGGCGGAGTACATTGTTGCATCAGATGCAGCAAAGGAGGGAGTCTGGTTGAAAAAGTTCGTTACAGATTTGGGAGTCGTGCCAAATAGCGAGGAGCCGATCTCCCTATATTGCGACAACAACGAGGCGATTGCTCAAGCAAAGGAACCTAGGTCTCATTAGAAATCTAAGCATGTTATGAGGAGGTTCCACCTTATCAGAGAGATCATAACCCGAGAAGATGTAGTAGTGGAAAGAGTTCCATCCGAATATAACATTGCAGATCCACTGACAAAGCCATTGTCTCAGATTATCTTTGAGCGTCACAGGGGTCTGATAGGGATCAGACACATAGGTGATTGGCTTTAGGTTGTTGAATCTCGTATTTTGATGATGAAACCAATTGATAATTATGTTTATGTTTAATTGCATTTTGAGTTATGCAGGTCTACTCGATCAGGATTAGACAATTAAGGCAGGAGGAATTGACGTTGTGCCGGAGGAGATCACGTTAGGATATTGGATGGCAGAAGGCTTCGGACGTCGGGCATCGGGCCAAGAGCGGAATTACGCCAAGGATATCGGCGTTGCGGAGGTCAACCACCGATTGGGCAACAAGCCGCAAGAGAGGATGATGTGCCGAAGAATCGGATGAAGTGCCAACCAATGACGTGCCGGGCAACAGAATGTCAATTCGCTTTATAATAATTGTCTAGATCGGAGTAGAGTTTTTGCTTGTGTGTGCAAGATTAACTATGATAACGACGAAAACATAAAGCAAAACAAAGTGTCGGAGTCAAGCACGAAGGATTCATTGCGAGTTCGAGAGTTCGACGGAAGTCCGAAGGTTCATCGGGAATGCTGCCGGAACTAGCCAAGAATGAGTAGGGAGCTTGCCGAAGGGTTTTTCAGAAGCTCGCCGGAAGGTTCGTTGGAAGTTCGTGGAGCTCGCCGAGAAAGATCGGAGCTTGCTGAAGAAGCTCATCGGAACTCACCAAGATCAAATCATGAAGTCTAGGAGCTTGTTGGGAGTCCGTAGAATGGTTTCCGAGAGTTTATCGGAAGACCGCCGGAAGTTCGCCGGAAGAAGTCTTGACTTACGGACTTTGTAAAAGCTTAGAAAATGTCTTTAAATTCGTAGTTAGTATGTTAATTAGGGTTAGGATTAGGTGTTAATCTTATAACCCAAGTAGGGGCCAATTGGGCCCGAGTTCGGACTGGTTTGGGCCAAGTTTGGAGCCCAACCAGTGAGCTGAATTGGCCTAGGCGGTGGCACCGCCCAGCACCCGAGAGCTGGGCGGTGACACCTCCTGGGCTGGGCGGTTGCACCGCCCAGCACCCGAGCGCTGGGCGATGGCACCGCTTGGCTGGGCGGTGGCACCGCCAGCATCGGGAACATAAGAGAATTCAAATTTTTGGAGCCCAAATTTGAATCCTCTTTAGGCCTATAAATACCCCTCAAGTCTCAGCTGAGAATATAACTTTTTGAGCAGCAAGTGATTGAGAGAAAAGTCTTAGAAGAGTCTTTGCTAGTCTTGTTTTCAATTTGCTAGTGTTCACCTCCTTCTTTCTTGCTGAAAATCTGTAAGAGAGTGAACCGCTTGTAAAAGTTGTAAGAGGGGTATTTACCCTTCCCTTTCAAAAGATTTGCTAGTGGAAGGTGGGAGCCTCATCGAAGAGGGGCCTCGCAAGTGGATGTAGGTCATTTGACTGAACCACTATAAAATCGACGTAATCTTTGGTTTGCATTTACTTATTGTCATTTATATTACTGCAAACCATTTGCACTTTAATGCTATACTGCTTTGTCTCCGTCTTACTTATCTCTTCAAGTTAAAACGCAATCGAAACGTTTTTAAACGAAAACGTTGCTTTTATCGTACAAAGTTTCCGAAAAGTGTTTAAATCGTGAAAAGTTTATCGCACTGCACCGCTGCACTAATTCACCCCCCCCCCCCTCTTAGTGCCGCTCCGATCCTAATAATTGGTATCAGAGCCACGTTTTTCTACCTTGGTTTAACACCCAAATAGAAATGGCTCTTTACGGCTTTCAAGAGGGTCACTCTCTTATTTGTCCTCCCTTTTTCAATGGGACGGACAATACTTATTGGAAAACTCGAATGAGAGTTTTCTTACTTTCTTTGGATTTGAATTTATGGCACATAGTCGAAAATGGATTTGAAATGTCTTCTCTTCCAATGAACCATTGGAATGATTTGGAGAAGAAGATGTTTTCTTTAAACGCAAAGGCTGTGAATGCCTTATTTTGTGCCTTGGACAAAAATGAGTTCAATCGGATTTCAACGTGTGAAACGGCTTTTGATATTTGGCGAACACTTGAAATCACGCACGAGGGAACTAGTAGAGTCAAAGACTCAAAAGTTAACATTTTAATACATGATTTCGAGCTTTTTCGAATGAAGCCGAGTGAAACCATTGTTGACATGTACACCCGTTTTACTGATGTCGTCAATGGTTTACAAGCTCTTGGCAAATGTTTCTCGAATTTTGAACTTTTTAGTAAAGTTTTACGATCACTTTCTAAAGCTTGGGAATCAAAAGTAACGACAATACAAGAAACAAAAGATTTAAATATTTTTCCACTTGAAGAACTTATCGGCTCATTGATGACATATGAAATGATGCGCAATGCACATGATGAACATAATGAACACTTGAACCACCTTCCAAAGAACAGGAAGGATTTGGAACTCCGGACAAATGAATACCACTTGAGCGATGACTCAAGTGATGAGGACAATGATGAACTTGAATTTCGAACACTAAATCTTAATAAGTTTATTAAACAAAAATCTAAAATAAATAATGAACTTGAACGGAGGAAGAGGCCAAAGAAGAGGAAGGCAACCAAGGATGAATCAAAAACTTCCAAAGGTGAAACGGCGAATTGGGCTTTGACGGGCTTCGACTACAAGGTAAGTAACATAACTCTTTTGAATTATTTTGAAATTACTTGATGTTTTCTATGATGCATTTTATCTTTTCTTTTGAATAATTATTTTTCTTGAAAATTGTATGTTTTATGTTAATAGAATAAAATGTTAGATTTAAATAATCATATATATGTGCTTGAGAAGCAAGAATGTGTATTTTGATGATTTCCATATTAACCTTCAATGATGATGCATGATTTTTATATGGAAGGCTTGATGATTTTTTTTTTAAACCTTGTCTTTGGTTTTCAAACATGATGTATGTTTTTGACATAAGAACAAAACTTGAGCATGCTAATATAAAGTCAATCACATAAATTAAAACTAAAGAAGTTTTAGTTATCTATAAGAATCATTCAAAATTATGTTCAATAAAACTATTGCATAATGATGTAATGAAAATATTAAACATTTTGAAACCATGTTTTAGTATCATGCATAATGATCATGCTTAATAAATTTCGAAATTATGCATATGAATCCTGTGATTTATGGATTATTGATTTTTACCATAATGAAAGTGCCTTATTAATCTTTGTTGTAATAAATCTTACACTTTCGGTTTTAAACATTATACATGTTTTTATTTGGTATAAGTGAAATAAAATCATATGAATTGAAACAACTAAAAAGAGGAAAATATTTTTTTCTTGAAAAATTATTTTTTTCTTGAAAAATTATTTTTCTCTATCCTATTGATCTTGATGTTTATTATGATAAATCTATGTATACCATTTTGAATCTCTTGAAAGTAATGTTGATATTTTGATGATTTTGATGATTTAAATTTGAAATGAGTTTTATCAAAATCATGATATTGATTTCTTGGAATAACATGAGATTACCTTTGATGATCATTTTGATTCATGAAATTTTGGATTCATGACTTGGTCTTACATTTGTTTATGAGATGGTTGAAATCTTTATACGTTTCAATTCTTCCTTTCTCCTTTCAATTTATGCATGTTATATGTTAAAGATTTAAAACCATGTTTTGGTATCATGCATATCTAAGAAATATTGATGTGACAAATTGAATAAGTTGAAAATGAATGATGATTTTTCTCTTGAATATAACTTGTGATATTTTTTATATAAATCATCATTTTGATTTCTCGACATTCGATACATGAGATTTTATTATAAATTAAAATTTCTCATTAATCGATCTTCTACGATTTTACTTGATATTCTCTTGAGTGGAGATTTTCTAAATGAATCATGATTTTTCCTTGTGAGTTCTTGGAGTTATTACTTGAATTTTCTTTTAAAACAAGATCTCTTCTTTGTACTCCTATGATTTTTCTTGATATTTTATTTAAAGAAGATATTTACTATATGAATCATGTCTTTTGGTATTCAAATGATTTTATCCTTCATGACATGATTTCTTTGTATTTATGGCTTGCATGGCTTGAAATGTTTTGGTATAATGCATGCAATGATGAAATATTCATAAAGTTAAAATGATGTACGCAATACTTATGATAATGATGTACATGATGTATTTATTGCATATGATGTGTATCATGAATGTTTTAAATGATGAATGTTTGGTATCATGATCAACATGTTGATAAATGCTTAAAAATTTTAATGTTTGAGTATCATGTATGATATGCTTATTAATGATGATTGATTTATTTTTCGGTATCGTGCATGAAAAATAAGGTTATTGAAATTGTGTATATTTTAATTTGAATATATAATGATGCACAAATAAGAATGATACTTACCTTTGTCATAATATGAAAATTGATATAAGGGTCTTCCCTTCTTTTTGACAATGACAAAGGGGGAGCAAGAATTTCTAGCGTGGACATCATGAAAAGAGGCAAACTAACTAGCTTGCACAATTCAAGATGAAAGCAAAAATTGCACTTCTCAAAAGAGAAGATGCAAATGTAACATTTGCCAAATTGTTTGCTTGCCTCATGTAAAACATTATCTCTTGCTAGTTTGACATTTTTGTTAGCTTGTATGTTGCAAAACTTGATCATTTTTTCAAACATTTTGCTAGCTTACACTTTGCAAAGAAAGCAAAAATGACACTTCTCGAAGAAAGAGCTTGTTATTTTGAACATCACAAGCCTGCTTATCTTAAGAAACAAAAATTACAAAAGTGCTATCTTGCCTATCTCAAGAAGCAAAACTTGCAACTTGCACATTGCAATAGGAAGCAAGAATTATGAGCTTACACAAGAAAGCTATCTTGCATTTGCTTTCGAAATTTTTGCTAGCTTGTATATTGTGAAACTTACATATCGTAAAAATTGCTAGCTTGTAGTCTAAAGAGAAGCAAAAAGTTGCTATCTCAAAAGAAGCAAATGTGCTATCTTGCCTATCTTAAGAGGCAAAAATACTAACTTGCACATCTAGCAAAACTTGACAAATTTGCATATTTCAAGAAGCAAGAGTTGCTTTCTTGAACATCTCAATATTGCTAGCTTGCATGATGTAGAACTTGCTATCTTGAACATTACCAAAAGTGCTATCTTGTATGCTGTAAAACTTGCATATCTAAAACTTGATAGCTTGAATGTCCTAAGCATGATGCATTACTTGCTAAATTTTCTAGCTTCAAAATTGCATGATGATAAAACTTAATATTATGTTTTCATGCAATGAGTTGAACTTATATTACAAACACAAAGAATAGTTGTACTTCTCCTTTTTGTTGATGACAAAGGGGGAGAAGTATGTTGATGACATGATATGCATAAGTCTATGCATGAGTTCATAATGACGTATTGCAAGTATTCATGATGACTATTGCAATGACTTAAATTCAGTTTGAATTCAAGGTTCTATCAATATGGCATATTGATAGGGGGAGTTTGTTTAAACTCCGGGAGTCAAGTTTAACTCCGTCATCAATTGGTTGTCATCATCAAAAAGGGGGAGATTGTTGAATCTCGTATTTTGATGATGAAACCAATTGATAATTATGTTTATGTTTAACTGCATTTTGAGTTATGCAGGTCTACTCGATCAGGATTAGACAATTAAGGCAGGAGGAATTGACGTTGTGCCGGAGGAGATCACGTTAGGATATTGGATGGCAGAAGGCTTCGGACATCGAGCATCGGGCCAAGAGCGGAATTACGCCAAGGATATCGGCGTTGCGGAGGTCAACCGTCGATTGGGCAACAAGCTGCAAGAGAGGATGATGTGCCGAAGAATCGGATGAAGCACCAACCAATGACGTGCCAGGCAACAGAATGTCAATTCGCTTTATAATAATTGTCTAGATCGGAGTAGAGTTTTTGCTTGTGTGTGCAAGATTAACAACGATAACGATGAAGACATAAAGCAAAACAAAGTGTCGGAGTCAAGCACGAAGGATTCATTGCGAGTTCGAGAGTTCGACGGAAGTCCGAAGGTTCATCGGGAATGCTGCCGTAACTAGCCAAGAATGAGTAGGGAGCTTGCCGAAGGGTTTTTCGGAAGCTCGCCGGAAGGTTCGTTGGAAGTTCGCGGAGCTCGCCGAGAAAGATCGGAGCTTGCTGAAGAAGCTCATCGGAACTCGCCAAGATCAAATCGTGAAGTCTAGGAGCTTGCCGGGAGTCCGTAGAATGGTTTCCGAGAGTTTATCGGAAGACCGCCAGAAGTTCGTCGGAAGCTCGCCGGAAGAAGTCTTGACTTACGGACTTTGTAATAGCTTAGAAAATGTCTTTAAATTCGTAGTTAGTATGTTAATTAGGGTTAGGATTAGGTGTTAATCTTATAACCCAAGTAGGGGCCAATTGGGCCCGAGTTCGGACTGGTTTGGGCCAAGTTTGGAGCCCAACCAGTGATCTAAATTGGCCTAGGCGGTGGCACCGCCTAGGCTGGGCGGTGACACCTCCTGGGCTGGGCGGTTGCACCGCCCAGCACCCGAGCGCTGGGCGATGGCACCGCTTGGCGGGCGGTGGCACCGCCAGCATCGAGAACATAAGAGAATTCAAATTTTTGGAGCCCAAATTTGAATCCTCTTTAGGCCTATAAATACCCCTCAAGTCTCAGCTGAGAATATAACTTTTTGAGCAGCAAGTGATTGAGAGAAAAGTCTTAGAAGAGTCTTTGCTAGTCTTGTTTTCAATTTGCTAGTGTTCACCTCCTTCTTTCTTGCTAAAAATCTGTAAGAGAGTGAACCGCTTGTAAAAGTTGTAAGAGAGGTATTTACCCTTCTCTTTCAAGAGATTTGCTAGTGGAAGGTGGGAGCCTCATCGAAGAGGGGCCTCGCAAGTGGATGTAGGTCATTTGACTGAACCATTGTAAAATCGGCGTAATCTCTGGTTTGCATTTACTTATTGTCATTTATATTACTGCAAACCATTTGCACTTTAATGCTATACTGCTTTGTCTCCGTCTTACTTATCTCTTCAAGTTAAAACGCAATCGAAACGTTTTTAAATGAAAACGTTGCTTTTATCGTACAAAGTTTCCGAAAAGTGTTTAAATCGTGAAAAGTTTATCGCACTGCACCGCTGCACTAATTCACCCCCCCCTCTTAGTGCCGCTCCGATCCTAACATAGGTCAAGTGGGAGATTGTTAGTCATAGGTGCCCAGCAAGCCAATCACGTGAGTGATAGCACGTGTGACTTGATACAGAATCTTTTTGATTATTATATTTTGGCATATATCACTTTATAAATATTGCATATATGCATATATATTGTGATGTCCTTGGATTTGTGCAATGGGAATCAGATCGTGATGAGATCACGATAATGAGATCGATTCACCTTTAAACACATATCCTAAATAATCCTGGTCATAGGTTACTCGAGAGGGACATCGTGATAAC
The DNA here is from genome assembly GCF_036884655.1 of Musa acuminata AAA Group. Taxonomy (NCBI): domain Eukaryota; kingdom Viridiplantae; phylum Streptophyta; class Magnoliopsida; order Zingiberales; family Musaceae; genus Musa; species Musa acuminata. Next base: position 34,220,926 of record NC_088327.1, read on the forward strand.
CGGACAGACCGGTGTGCTGTATACCCGTCCATATGATGGATGTAGCTGGTCTCATAGCTGCTCGTGTAGGGACACTTGTGTTGAATCTCGGATTTTGATGATGAAGTCAATTGTCATTTGTTATCTAATCTATATGTTGAGATAAGTGTGCAGGATTAACTACGATGAAAATAAGATATGCAACAGGAGTTGCGCTGGAGTCAAGACAATGATCACGTTGGGAGTTCGAGAGTTCGACGGAAGTTCGGACAATCGTCGGAGGTTCTACGGGAACAAATCCGAGAAGTCCATGAGCTTGCCAAAGAAGATCGTCGGAACTCACCAAGTGGATCGTCGCAAGTCCAGGAGTTTTCCGGAAGTTCGTAGGAGCATCACCGAGGGTTCATCGGATGATCGACGGAAGTTCGCCGGAAGCTCGCCGGAAGAAGCGATTGACGCACTAGAGCAAGTTGCAGTAAATATCTTAGGAAAAATTGTAGTTAGCACAATGATTAAGTTGGAAATGGGAGGTGATCCCATTAACTTAATCTTGGGGCAATTGGGCCCTTGAAAAACCCAAATTGGGCCGAATGGATCAACCTATTCGGACCCTGATTTCTGCCAGGTGGTTGAACTGCCCAAGCCAGGAGGTGGCATCGCCTGGGCTAAGTCTCCGAGCGCGACTGGGCGGTGCAACCGCCCCAGCCAGGAGGTGGCACCGCCTGGGCTCAGTCTCCGAGCGAGACTGAGCGGTGCAACCTCCCCTGACAGAGGTGGCACCGCTTGGGCTCGGTCTCCGAGCTCTGGCTGAGCGGTGCAACCGCCTCAGTCAGGAGGTGGCACCACCTGAGCTCGATCTTCGAGCTCTGGCAGGAGGTGCAACCGCCCTTGACAAGAGGTAGCACCGCCTAGAGGCTCAGTCTTCGAGCTCTACCAGGCGGTGCAACCGCTCCAGTCAGGAGGTGCAACCGCCAAATCCCGGAATTCCGGGAATTGACAGTTTTGAGCTTCAAATTCAAACTAGGTTGGGGCCTATAAATACCCCACCCATTCAGCACTGAAAGGGCACCGAATATACACCGAAATCCTGATCTTGTTCTGTGATTTTTAGAGCTCAAAATTATTGTAAAGGCTAAAAGTTCTTCTCCCTCTTTTCTTCCAAGTTCTGAGCTTTAAAGAGAGGAGAGAAAATTCTGTAAGGGTTGTCTCCTAAGCCCATCAAAAAGGAGTGAAACTATAAAAGGGTGGTTGGCCTTCGCCTATTGAAGGAAGGCCTCTAGTTGACGTTGGTGACCTCGTTGGTGGAGGAAGCCAAAAGTGGAGTAGGTCAAGATTGACCGAACCACTCTAAATCTCGGTTTGCATTTACTTTAAGCATATTATCTTTACTGCAAACCTCCTCTAAAGCTTACTGCTTTCTGCACATATACGATCGGGTTTCAAGCTTTGCACTTTCCGAATCGGCGTTTAGACGTAAAATAGTTTCATCGTATGATCATCATATTTCTGTTTGCGTTTACATTTTGATTTCTATCATAACTGCAAATTGCCTTTATATCTTTGCTTAAACTACATCTCGCTTAATCAAGTGATTTACGAATCAGCATTTAGGCGTAAATCACTTTTTTCGTACGAATATCATATTTCAGTCTGCGCCTACTATCTGATTAGAATCATAACTGCAAACTGCATTTATATCTTTGCTGCATCTCGCTTAAACAAAATTTAAATTGATTTACGAATCGACTTTCTTACCAAAATCACTTTTAACGAACGAACGCAGTTTTTATTTTTCGTAGAAGGTTTTCCGCTACACTAATTCACCCCCCCCCCCCTCTTAGTGCTCTTGATCCTAACATTTGGTATCAGAGCGGGGTTAACTCTCAAACGGATTAAAACCCAAGAGAGATGGCATACGCCGGAAACCAAGAGGGTCATTCTATTACACGTCCACCCATGTTCAATGGGACGAACTACACCTATTGGAAGACCCAAATGAGGATCTTTCTTATTTCTATGGATTTTGAACTTTGGAATCTTGTCGAAAATGGATTTTCGAAGTCTTCTCTTCCAATGATCGATTGGAATGAATTGGAGAAGAAGGCTTTCACTCTTAATGCAAAGGCTATGAATGCCTTATTTTGTGCGCTTGATAAAAACGAGCTCAACCGTGTTTCGGTTTGTGAAACCACATTTGATATTTGGCACACACTCGAAGTGATTCACGAAGGCACAAGTAGAGTGAAAGAGTCAAAAATCAATCTTTTGTTACATTCTTTCGAACTTTTCCGGATGAAACCGAGTGAGACTATTGGCGACATGTTTACCCGTTTCACGGATGTCGTCAACAGTCTAAAAGGACTCGGAAAAAGTTTTTCGGATTTTGAGCTCGTAAATAAGATTCTAAGATCCCTTCCTAAGAGTTGGGATCCTAAAGTCACTGCTATTCAAGAGGCGAAAGATCTAAACAACTTCCCTCTTGAAGAACTAATCGGGTCATTAATGACCTACGAGATGACTTGCAAAGCTCATGAAGAGCAAGAAGATATCCTTCCAAAGAACAGGAAGGATATGACACTTAGAACTTCAGAAGACCACTTGAGAGAAAACTCAAGTGATGAGGACTGTGACGATGACTTGGCACTTCTAACAAGAAAATTTAAAAAATTTATTAAAAGAAACAAGTTTAAGAATGACACAAAAAATAAACTTGAACCCAAGAAGGACTAAGTTATTTGCTATGAGTGCAAAAAGCCGGGACACTACAAGAGTGATTGTCCCCAAGTCAAAAAGAGAACATCAAAGAAGAAGGCGCTCAAAGCAACATGGGATGACTCGAGCGCGTCCGAAGAAGAGGAGTCCAACACCGAGCAAGTTGCTCATTATGCCTTAATGGTCATCGGAGAGGAGGTAACGAATTTAATAGATACAGATTTATCATTTGATGAATTATTAAATGCCTTCCATGACTTATTTGATGAATGCAAGATTATTAGTAGAAAATACAAATTACTAAAAAAGGAGCTTGATAGTCTTACTTGTAATTTCGATAAGTTAAAACTGAATATCATGATAGTTTAGGTTCATGCATAAAATACCATGATCTAGAAACTCTCCAAAAGGAAAACTTGCTACTTAAGGACACCTTGAAGAAATTCGAGGTTGGTAGCAAGTCCTTGAATATGATTCTTGCGAACAAGGGTCACGTTCCCAAAAGAAGTGGAATCGGATTTGTGAGAAGTCCTCACCAAAATCCAACCATCTTCATAGAAGGCCCTATCTTACATGTTCGACACCAAGACAAATGCAACCTTTGTTGCAAACTTGGACACAAAACGTATTATTGTCCATTCAAGAAAATTAGTCCAAACAAATTAATTTGGGTTCCTAAAGGAACCATGATAAATTTTATGTAACATGATAAACAATGTAGATCTATTTTTGAGGCACCCAAAAGCAAATGGGTACCTAAAGATCATCCTTTCTTGTAAAGACATAAAACATCTTAAGCTGGGAGCAAGAAATAATATCCTGCTCTTTGGATTCTCGATATTCATAACCCGAGATCCAAAAAGAACTCGCGTTGCTCTCTAGCCTAAATAACATAAGAGGATTAGAAGGTTAAAATTACAAATGTGATATAGATACAATCCTATTTGATCTCTCAGAATTGGAAACCCATGATTCTCACTTCACATATCCTCTAGATTTTCAAACTCATTGATTTCATCCGTTTGTTACTTTCAAATCCAACTATATCATGAACTTACTAAGTTTGTCATAAACTTGCAAGGCTTACCAACCTGAACAATCTGTCACAAACATGTACATGACATTTAGAGTATGCACGTCACAAGATCTATCTTGATCATGCAAAATTTCTTATCTTACAATGAAAATTCTTACGTAATTACGTAAGTAAAGTTGATTGCTCTGAATGAAAATTCTTCTCAAGTCAAAAACATTTAAATCAGATCACACTGCGGTCAGAACAAGTGCTCACCGCCTGCAAGCGGTGGCACCGCCCTAGCTGGAGGTAGCACCTCCGGCTGTCACGTGTTGCAAGCGGTTGCACCGCCCCAGCCAGCGGTGCAACCGCCCGCAATTCTGCCTCTTTTTAACTCGAGCTAGGGCCGGCGGTGGAACCGACCCCAACTCACTCCCTTCCCCTCTTTACTCTTCCAAAGCTTCGCCACCTCCATTTCACCCCTCATAGCATCCCAAATACTCCTTATTTTGAAGCAAAAGATCAACAATCTCTCCTTCTATTGAAGATCTCACTAAGGTATTCTCTAAGAACCCCTTAAATTCTGTTTTTGATTCATTTACTCTTGCTCATTACTATCCTCTTAAATAGCAGTAGTTATGGGGTCTAGAAGATCCTCAAGGGACAAAGGGAAGAGGAGATTAGTGGAAGATTTTGATCTTACCCTTTTCGATTCAAAATATCATACTAAAAAGTTTTCCTCTTTCGAACTTAGGAGTGTCAATAAGGGAAAACATATAGATTTAAATGAACTAAGAGACTTAGAGACAATCCAATGGTTTGCAAACTTAGATATACTCCCTATTTTACAAATTAGTGAACCTATCTATCCAAGACTTGTTAGATTATTTTACAACAATATACAAGTAGATGAAGAAGAAAGAATGTCTACCTATCTCTTAGGACAACACATCTCCATTACGGATAAATTCATTTGCAACATGACAGGTATTCCCATAAAAAATAGAGGACTTTACTTTAGAGGATCATGGGATAATGAAACTGTTGGGACAACGTATGTTGAAGCCTTAGGAACAATTTTCGCCAATCCCAACTTAGTATTTGTTCCTAAAAGTTGTGAACATCTACTGCCACTAAACACTAAGGTACTTCATCATATCCTAACTAGTATCATTCTCCCTAAACAATACCATCATGATGAAGTAAGCCAATTAGAATTAGGAACTATGTATTGGATCATGAAAGGACATGACATCTGTCTTGGTTATCTTATCCAGCAAAACATGTTAGAACTATCTAAGAAATACATGATGCTTCCATATGGTGGTATAATCACTAGAATACTGAAAGCCTACGATATTCCAATACCACCGGAAGAAGAAGTAATAAAAATAGATAGGTTTAGCATAATAAACAAAAATCTACTTTACCGATTAAGATGCGTTTATAGAAACGGTAACTGGGTTAGAATGCCTAGAAGAACCGATCCCCCTCAACCTGAACCAGAATCGAAAACACCAGTCTTTAGGGGTACTCAATCTCCTCCGATCTGTCCCCTTGAGGAAACACATTCATTTGAACAAGCTACTGCATCATCTGTCGAAGATATTGGGATTCGGATGGACCGATTTGAACAAAGACAAGAACGGCTTGAACATCGACAAGATCAAATCCTATCTGAGCTGCAGCAAATTCATCGACAATTTGACTCTTTATTTAGGCACTTTAATTTTCCACCCCCTGAATGAGCTTGTATGTGAACACAATCACCTATTGTTATTGTAAACTCTTTATGTTACTCATCACAATGCCCTGTGCCTTGATCTTTGATATGGTTACCTGATGTATTTGTTTGTGAGCAGAGTTACGAACATCACTCATTGTTTAATCTCGTTACTCACTATCGGATTTTACATTGAAATTAAATGTTTTGGTTTCCACGATAAATATGATTTGAGAAAATGATATACCAATGCAGTTGATGCGTCATATTGCCATAATATTAAACATCAACTAGCTGATATTTCTACAAAACCTCTAAGTGAGAACAATTTGATTTCATAAGAAGAGAATTAGGAATGTTGATGTGTCCGAATACATAAACTAGTTAAAATTATCTTTCGGACTTTATTGAATGATCAAATCACTTGATTGCCATTACATGCCTAAATAACATGTTGGAAATTATGTGCATGTTTTGTCTTCATGATTGTATTTGAAAATCAATAGCATAGTCTTGTCCGAATGCATGAAAGTGTTAATTTCATTTTTGGATTCGCCTAACAATTGGTATCCTAACAATCGGATTTTCTCATACACTTATGAAAAATATTTTTCTGAAATGGATTTAATGAAATGATTCTTGCTTATAAATTCCATCTTGAAATATGGATGATAGTGTTTTTACTTGCAAAGACTTGTTTCACATACATATCTTGATCCTTGTAAAAATGAAGCATGATTTAATCTCTCATCGATTTTAACTTCACTCAAAGTAAAATCACAAATAGCCTTCCTCCTTCATGCAAAGAGATTATAACAAATAAAAATAAAGAAGTATTCAAAGCAATCTATGTATCATGCTTTCCTTTATATGCTTGGAAAATAACATGTAAAGGCATGAACAACTATAACACTTATGCTCAAAATTCGCTTATTGTTCTCCTGCTATCACAATTACCATGCTTTTTGTTGATGACAAAGGGGGAGAAATAAATGAGTATTAATGCCATGCTTGCATCACCAAGAGATATATGAATTGATGCTATGATTGCTATAATTTGCATTATGCCTTATTTGTATCATATAATGATATCAAAATCTTACTTCGTAGTTTTACATGTTGATATGATGAATTGCTACTATTACCATCATTCAAACCTGTTATGTAAAATTTAAAAATGAATGTCAAGCCTTGACATCATCTTCAGAGAGAAACATCATGATGGGAATCATGATGGGAGTATTGATAAGTTTAAATGATTTTAACTTATCAATATGTCTCTTGAATTCAAAGGTTTTGAATTCAAGAATGACTTATCTCAAGTATGGCATATAGATAGGGGGAGTTAAGGTTAACTCCATTATCAATTGATTGTCATCATCAAAAAGGGGGAGATTGTTGAATCTCGGATTTTGATGATGAAGTCAATTGTCATTTGTTATCTAATCTATATGTTGAGATAAGTGTGCAGGATTAACTACGATTAAAATAAGATATGCAACAGGAGTTGCGCCGGAGTCAAGACAATGATCACGTTGGGAGTTCGAGAGTTCGACGGAAGTTCGGATAGTCGTCGGAGGTTCTACGGGAACAAATCCGAGAAGTCCATGAGCTTGCCAAAGAAGCTCGTCGGAACTCGCCAAGTGGATCGTCGCAAGTCCAGGAGTTTTCCGGAAGTCCGTAGGAGCATCACCGAGGGTTCATCGGATGATCGACGGAAGTTCGCTGGAAGCTCGCCGGAAGAAGCGATTGACGCACCGGAGCAAGTTGCAGTAAATATCTTAGGAAAAATTGTAGTTAGCATAATGATTAAGTTGGAAATGGGAGGTGATCCCATTAACTTAATCTTGGGGCAATTGGGCCCCTGAAAAACCCAAATTGGGCCGAATGGATCAACCCATTTGGACCCTGATTTCTGCTAAGCAGATGAACCGCCCAAGCCAGGAGGTGGCACCGCCTAGGCTAAGTCTCCGAGCGAGACTGGGTGGTGCAACCGCCCCAGCCAGGAGGTGGCACCGCTTGGGCTCAGTCTCCGAGTGAGATTGGGCGGTGCTGTTAGGATCGAGAGCACTAAGAGGGGGGGGGGGGGGGGGGGGTGAATTAGTGCAGCGGAAATCTTTCAGCGATTAAAAAATGAAAGCTGCGTTCGTTCGATAAAAACGATTTCGATGTAAAAGCTAATTTTAAGATTACTTAAAATTCAATGCAGTTTACTTCTAAACACAATTTACGTTTAAATGCAATTTGCGTCTAAACGCAGTTTTACGCCTAAACGCAGATTTACGTCTAAACGCAGATTTACGTCTAAACACAGATTTACGTCTAAACGCAGATTTACGTCTAAACTCAGTTTACGTCTAAAACGCAGTTTTACGTTTTAAACGTAGTTTGCGTCTAAACGCAGTTTTACGTCTAAACGTAGATTTACGTCTAAACGCAGATTTACGTCTAAACACAGATTTACGTCTAAACTTAATTTAGGCAGTTTTACGTCTAAACGTAATTTTACGTCTAGACGCAGTTTTAAAAGGGATCTGAACTTAGAAACTCGTTCGTAAAAGCGCAGAAGACAGTTTTGCAGAATCAAGGCGTAAACGTAAACTGCAATGTAAATATCGTACGAAAACACTGGTTTACGTTTGAAAGCAGATTCGGACAAATCAGCACTTAGAAACTTGTTCGTGAAGGCGCAGAAGACAGTTTTGCAGAATCAAAACGTAAACGTAAACTGTAATGTACGAAAACACCGATTTACGTCTGAATGCAGATTCGGAAAGAACAGCAGTTAGAACTTGTTCATAAAAGCGCAGAGAGCAGTAGTTATGAAGGAGGTTTGCAGTAATGATAAAGTGCTCAAAATAAACGCAAACCAGAGATTTAGAGTGGTTCGGTCAGTCTTGACCTACTCCACTTTTGGCTTCCTCCACCGACGAGGTCACCAACGTCAACTAGAGGCCGTCCTTCAATAGGCGAAGGCCAACTGCCCTTTTACAGTTTCTCTCCTTTTGACAGGCTCAGGAGACAACCTTTACAGACCTTTCTCTTCTCACTTTACAACTCAAAACTTGAAGAACAGAAGGAGGAGACTTAAAGGCTTTACAACACTTTTGAGCTCTTAGAATCACAGAAAAGATCAAGATTTCGGTATAGGTCTGTATCTTTTCAGTGCTGAATGGGTGGGGTATTTATAGGCCCCAACCCAATTCAAATTTGGAGCTCAAAACGATCAAATCCCGGAATTCCGGGATCAGGCGGTTGCACCTCCTGACTGGAGAGGTTGCACCGCCTGGAAGAGCTCGAAGACTGAGCCCAGGCGGTGCCACCTCTTGATTGAGGCGGTTGCACCTCTCTGCCAGAGCTCGAAGACCGAGCTCAGGCGGTGCCACCTCTCTATCAGGGAGGTTGCACCGCCCAGTCTTGCTCGAAGACTGAGCTCAGGCGGTGCTACCTCTCTGTCAGGGAGGTTGCAGTGCCCAGTCTTGCTCGAAGACTGAGCTCAGGCGGTGCTACCTCCTGGCTGGGGAGGTTGCACCGCCCAGTCTCGCTGGGAGGCTTAGCCCAGGCGGTGCCACCTCCTGGCCTTGGCGGTTGCACCTCCTGGTGCAATCAGGGTCCGAATGGTTAGCTCCATTCGGCCCAATTTCAATCTTTCAGGGGCCCAATTGCCCCAAGATTAAGCCAATGGGATCACCTCCCATTTTCCAACTTAATCAACGTGCTAACTACGATTAAATCTAAGACAATTTCTGCAGTTTTGCTTCGGTGCGTCAATCGCTTCTTCCGGCGAGTTTCCGGCGAACTTCCGTCGATCATCCGATGAACCCTCGGTGATGCTCCTGCGGACTTCCGGCAAACTCCTGGACTTTGCGACGATCCACTTGGCGAGTTTCGACGAGCTTCGCTTGGCAAGCTTCTGGACTTCTCGGATCTGTTCTCGCAGAACCTCCGACGACCGTCCGAACTTCCGTCGAACTCTCGAACTCCCAACGTGATCATGAACTTGACTCCGGCGCAACTCCTACTGCTTGTCTAACTTTCATCGTAGTTAATCCTGCACACTTATCTCAACACATAGATTAGACAACAAATGACAATTGACTTCATCATCAAAATCCGAGATTCAACAATCTCCCCCTTTTTGATGATGACAATCTATTGATAATGGAGTTATCCTTAACTCCCCCTGTCTATATGCCATAGTTGAGATAAGTCAACCTTGAATTCAAGACCCAAGAATTCAAGTGACGTATTGATAAGTTAGATCAGTTAAACTTATCAATACTTCCATCATGATACTCATGATGTATCTCTTCAAAGATGATGTCAAGGCTTGACATACATCATCAAGTTTGTATGATTGTGTTTGTAACTATTCATCATGTAGTTTGGACATTATTATATAAAGCTGTGAAGTACTATTACATGATGCACACATTTGAAATATTCTAGCAAGTTTTGCATTTTCTTCACATGATAAGATATCAACTCAGGGCATAATGCAAACTTTAGCACATGTTCATATGTTTCTTGGTGATGCAAGGATGGCATAATCATAGCAGCATCACTCATAGTATTTCTAATCATAGCAGTGTTTATCAATTCATGTATTTCTCCCCCTTTGTCATCAACAAAAAGCATAGTAATTATGATATCAGGAAAATAATATTAGCAAGCTTATAGAGGAATTTTACGTAGATTGCTGTAAATACTTCTTCCCCCTTTATAAAGATTTTGCAGGATGGAATACATACACATCACTTCATCAAATTTATTCATGAAAGTGTACGAAAAAATCTGTTTTATAGCATTCGAATAAATAAGATGCATTCGGACAAGATTTTGTTGCAGATTTTCACATAGAAACATGGCAATCAAGTGATAATATAGTCCGAAAAATAATTTTAGCAAGTTTATCTATTCGGACACATCAACATTCCTAATTCTGAATGAAATCAAAGCACAAGGTTTTCAAAACTTTTAGTTTCGAAGCACAACATTCTTAATTTAGACACATCACATACCAAACAGTAATGATACCATAAAAATCTGAGATAACTTTTACCACAAGGCGCAAGATACATGTTTACCACGATAGATGTTTATAGCCAGCACATCAGAAGTAACATAAGAAGTTTACAACAACAACAGGTGTTCAACAAGTTCATTGATGAGGTGGAAAATTAAAGTGCCTAAACAAGGAGTCAAATTGACTATGAATTTGCTGCAGCTCAGATAGGATTTGATCTTGTCGTTGTTCAATCCGTTCTTGTCTCTGTTCGAATCGATCCATTCGAATCCCAATTTCTTTGATGGATGTATGAGTTTGCTCAACTGGATGTGTTTCCTTAGAGGAAATGGTTGGAGGAGATTGGGTACCCCTAAATACTGGTGTTTCCGGTTCTGGTTCAGGTTGAGGGTGATCAGTTCTTCTAGGGATTCTAACCCAGTTACCGTTTCTATAGTAACATCTTAGTCGGTGAAGTAGATTTTTGTTTATTATGCTGAATCGATCTACTTTCATTACTTCTTCTTCTGGTGGTATTAGAATGTCGTAAGCTTTCATTATTCTTGTGATTATACCACCATATGGGAGCATCATATCTTTCTTAGATAATTCTAACATGTTTTGTTGGATAAGATAACCAAGACAGATGTCATGTCCCTTCATGATTAAGTACATAGTTCCTAATTCCAATTGACTTATTTCATCATGATGGTATTGTTTAGGAAGAATTATACTAGTCATGATATAATGAAGTATCTTAGTGTTCAAAGGCAATAGATGTTCACAACTTTTAGGAACCAATGCTATGTTAGGATTGGCAAAGATTGTTCCTAAGGCTTCAACATAGGATGTTCCAATACTTTCATCATCCCATGATCCTCTAAAGTAAAGTCCTATGCTTTTTATGGGAATGCCTATCATATCACAAATGAACCTATCAGTGATTGAGATGTATTGTCCTAAAAGATAGGTGGACATCCTTTCTTCATCATCTATTTGTATGTTATTGTAAAATAATCTAACTAGCCTAGGATAGATGGGTTCGTTAATCTGCAAGATTGGAAGTAGATCTAGGTTTGCAAACCATTGGATAGTCTCTTAGTTCATTTAGATCTACGTATTTTCCCTTATTGATACATCTAAGTTCGAAAGAGGGAAATTTTTCAGCATGGTTTTTTGAATCGAAAAGAGTGAAATCAAACTCTTCTACTAATCTCCTCTTTCCCTTGTCCCTTGAGGATCTTCTAGATCCCATAACTACTGCTGTTTAGAGGGATGATGATGAGCAAGAGTAAATGAAGAACAAAACAGAATTTAAGGGCTTCTTAGAGAGTACCTTTGTGAAATCTTCAAGAGAAGGAAGGATTCTTGATGTTTTGCTCCGAAATGGGAGGTATTTGGAAGGCTTAGAGGAGTGAAATGAGAATGGAGGAGACTTGGAAGAGTAGAGGAGGAAATAGGAGTGAGTTGGGGTCGGTTCCACCGCCGGCCCTAGCGTGGGTTTAAAAAGGCAGAGTTGCGGGCGGTTGCACCTCTGGCTGGAGCGGTGCAACCTCTGGCAACCCGTGGTAGCTGGAGGTGCCACCGCCAGCTGGAGAGGTGCCACCGCCTGCAGCCAGTGAGCACCTAATGTGATTTGATCAGGGAGCCTTTGCCTTGAGGAGAGTTTTTCATTTCAAAGCAATTAATGTTTATTAAGATAGATCTTTTAACGTGCATATGTCATACGTATGTTGATAGTTTGTTTGGTATGACATATTTAGTTTCTTCATGATACAAGAATTAATTCGTAGATGATAGTGTTGACAGGTTCGAAGATCAAGGGGATATGTGAATTTGGATATCATATGTTTCTAATAAGGTTGTATCCAAAACGTATTTGTGATTTCATAACTTCCACTTGTTACTTAAGCGTTGCGAGTTCCTTTTTGACTCTTGGTTTATGACTATCGAGAGTCAAGGAGCAGAATATTATTTCTTGCTCCGGCCTAAAATTTTAATGTTTTTATAGGAAGGGATGATTTTTAGGAACCCATTTGCTTTTGGGTGCCTCAAAGATAGATCTGCATTGTTTATCATGTTGCATAGAGTTTATCATGGTTCCTTTAGGAACCCAACTCAATTTGTTTGGACTTATTTTCTTGAATGGACAACAATGTGTCTTGTGTCCAAATTTACAACAGAAGTTACATTTTGCTTGGTGTTGAACATGTAAGATGGAGCCTTTTATAAAAGTGGTTGGATTTAGGTGAGGACTTCTCACAAATCCAATTCCACCTCTTTTTGGAACGTGACCCTTGTTTGCAAGGATCATGTTCAATGACTTGCTACCAACCTCGAATTTCTTCAAGGTATCCTTGAGTAGCATGTTTTCTTTTTGGAAAGTTTCTAAGTCATGACATTTGATACATGAATTTAAACTATCATGATGTTCAACTTTTAACTTGTCAAACTCACAAGTAAGACTATCATGCACCTTTTTCAGCAATTTATATTTTTTACTGATACTCTTGCATTCGTCAAATAAGTCATTGAAAGCATTTAATAATTCATCGAAAGATAAATCAGCATTTAATGAATTTGTTACCTCCTCTCCGATAGCCATTAAGGCGCAATAAGCAACTTGCTCGGTGTTGGACTCCTCTTCCTCAGATGCGCTCGAATCATCCCATGTTGCTTTGAGCGCCTTCTTCTTTGTTGTTCTCTTTTTGGCTTGGGGACAATCACTCTCGTAGTGTCCCGGCTTTTTGCACTCATAGCAAATAACTTGATCCTTCTTGGGTTCAAGTTTATTTTTAGTATCATTCTTAAATTTGTTTCTTTTAATGAATTTTTTAAATTTTCTAGTTAGAAGTGCCAAGTCATCGTCACAGTCCTCATCACTTGAGTTTTCTCTCAAGTGATCTTCAGAAGTTTTGAGTGTCATATCCTTCCTGTTCTTTGGAAGGATGTCTTCTTGCTCTTCATGAGCCTTACAAGTCATTTCATAGGTCATTAATGACCCGATTAATTCTTCAAGAGGGAAATTTCGCAGATCTTTTGCCTCTTGAATAGCCGTGACTTTAGGATCCCAACTCTTAGGAAGGGATCTTAGTATCTTATTAACAAGCTCAAAATCCGAAAAGCTCTTTCCGAGTCCTTTTAGACCGTTGACGACATCCGTGAAACGGGTAAACATGTCGCCAATGGTTTCACTCGGTTTCATCCGGAAAAGTTCGAAAGAATGTAACAGCAAATTGATTTTTGACTCTTTTACTCTACTTGTGCCTTCATGGGTCACTTCGAGTGTGTGCCAAATATCAAATGCAGTTTCACAAGTTGAAACACGATTAAACTCGTTTTTATCAAGTGCACAAAATAAGGCATTCATAGCCTTTGCATTAAGAGCGAAAGCCTTCTTCTCCAAATCATTCCAATCGATCATTGGAAGAGAAGACTTCGAAAATCCGTTTTCGACAAGATTCCACAATTCAAAATCCATAGAAATAAGAAAGATCCTCATTCGGGTCTTCCAGTAGGTGTAGTCCGTCCCATTGAACATGGGTGGACGCGTAATAGAATGCCCCTCTTGGTTTCCGGCGTATGCCATTTCTCTTGGGTTTTAATCCGTTAGAGAATGAACCTTGCTCTGATACCAATTGTTAGGATCGAGAGCACTAAGAGGGGGGGGGGGGGTGAATTAGTGCAGCGGAAATCTTTCAGCGATTAAAAAATGAAAGCTGCGTTCGTTCGATAAAAACGATTTCGATGTAAAAGCCGATTTTAAGATTACTTAAAATTCAATGCAGTTTACTTCTAAACACAATTTACGTTTAAATGCAGTTTGCGTCTAAACGCAGTTTTACGCCTAAACGCAGATTTACGTCTAAACGCAGATTTACGTCTAAACGCAGATTTACGTCTAAACTCAGTTTACGTCTAAAACGCAGTTTTACATTTTAAACGTAGTTTACGTCTAAATGCAGTTTTACGTCTAAACGTAGATTTACGTCTAAACGCAGATTTACGTCTAAACGCAGATTTACGTCTAAACTCAGTTTAGGCAGTTTTACGTCTAAACGTAATTTTACGTCTAGACGCAGTTTTAAAAGGGATCTGAACTTAGAAACTCGTTCGTAAAAGCGCAGAAGACAGTTTTGCAGAATCAAGGCGTAAACGTAAACTGCAATGTAAATATCGTATGAAAACACTGGTTTATGTTTGAAAGCAGATTCGGACAGATCAGCACTTAGAAACTTGTTCGTGAAGGCGCAGAAGACAGTTTTGCAAAATCAAAACGTAAACGTAAACTGTAATGTACGAAAACACCGATTTACGTCTGAATGCAGATTCGGAAAGAACAGCAGTTAGAACTTGTTCATAAAAGCGCAGAGAGCAGTAGTTATGAAGGAGGTTTGCAGTAATGATAAAGTGCTCAAAATAAACGCAAACCAGAGATTTAGAGTGGTTCGGTCAGTCTTGACCTACTCCACTTTTGGCTTCCTCCACCGACGAGGTCACCAACGTCAACTAGAGGCCGTCCTTCAATAGGCGAAGGCCAACTGCCCGTTTACAGTTTCTCTCCTTTTGACAGGCTCAGGAGACAACCTTTACAGACCTTTCTCTCCTCACTTTACAACTCAAAACTTGAAGAACAGAAGGAGGAGACTTAAAGGCTTTACAACACTTTTGAGCTCTTAGAATCACAGAAAAGATCAAGATTTCGGTGTAGGTCTGTATCTTTTCAGTGCTGAATGGGTGGGGTATTTATAGGCCCCAACCCAATTCAAATTTGGAGCTCAAAACGATCAAATCCCGGAATTCCGGGATCAGGCGGTTGCACCTCCTGACTGGAGAGGTTGCACCGCCTGGCAGAGCTCGAAGACTGAGCCCAGGCGGTGCCACCTCTTGATTGAGGCGGTTGCACCTCTCTGCCAGAGCTCGAAGACCGAGCTCAAGCGGTGCCACCTCTCTGTCAGGGAGGTTGCATCGCCCAGTCTTGCTCGAAGACTGAGCTCAGGCGGTGCTACCTCTCTGTCAGGGAGGTTGCACCGCCCAGTCTTGCTCGAAGACTGAGCTCAGGCGGTGCTACCTCCTGGCTGGGGAGGTTGCACCGCCCAGTCTCGCTGGGAGGCTTAGCCCAGGCAGTGCCACCTCCTGGCCTGGGCGGTTGCACCTCCTGGTGCAATCAGGGTCCGAATGGTTAGCTCCATTCGGCCCAATTTCAATCTTTCAGGGGCCCAATTGCCCCAAGATTAAGCCAATGGGATCACCTCCCATTTTCCAACTTAATCAACGTGCTAACTACGATTAAATCGAAGACAATTTCTGCAGTTTTGCTTCGGTGCGTCAATCGCTTCTTCCGGCGAGTTTCCGGCGAACTTCCGTCGATCATCCGATGAACCCTCGGTGATGCTCCTGCGGACTTCCGGCAAACTCCTGGACTTTGCGACGATCCACTTGGCGAGTTCCGACGAGCTTCGCTTGGCAAGCTTCTGGACTTCTCGGATCTGTTCTCGCAGAACCTCCGACGACCGTCCGAACTTCCGTCGAACTCTCGAACTCCCAACGTGATCATGAACTTGACTCCGGCGCAACTCCTGCTGCTTGTCTAACTTTCATCGTAGTTAATCTTGCACACTTATCTCAACACATAGATTAGACAACAAATGACAATTGACTTCATCATCAAAATCCGAGATTCAACAGGTGCAACCTCCCCTGACAAAGGTGGCACCACTTGGGCTCGGTCTCCGAGCTCTAGCTGAGCGGTGCAATCGCCTCAGTCAGGAGGTGGCACCACCTGAGCATGGTCTTCGAGCTCTGGCAGGAGGTGCAACCGCCCCTGATAGGAGGTGGCACCGCCCAGAGGCTCAGTCTTCGAGCTCTGCCAGGCGGTGCAACCACTCCAATCAGGAGGTGCAACCGCCAGATCCCGGAATTTCCGGAATTGACAGTTTTGAGCTCCAAATTCAAACTAGGTTGGGGCCTATAAATACCCCACCCATTCAGCACTGAAAGGGCACCGAATATACACCGAAATCCTAATCTTGTTCTGTGATTTTTAGAGCTCAAAATTGTTGTAAAGGCCAAAAGTTCTTCTCCCTCTTTTCTTCCAAGTTCTGAGCTTTAAAGAGAGGAAAGAAAATTCTGTAAGGGTTGTCTCCTAAGCCTGTGAAAAAGGAGTGAAACTGTAAAAGGGTGGTTGGCCTTCGCCTATTGAAGGAAGGCCTCTAGTTGACGTCGGTGACCTCGTTAGTGGAGGAAGCCAAAAGTGGAGTAGGTCAAGATTGACCGAACCACTCTAAATCTCGGTTTGCATTTACTTTGAGCATATTATCTTTACTGCAAACCTCCTCTAAAGCTTACTGCTTTCTACATATATACGATCGGGTTTCAAGCTTTGCACTTTCCGAATCGACGTTTAGACGTAAAACAGTTTCATCGTACGATCATCATATTTTTGTTTGCGTTTACGTTTTGATTTCTATCATAACTGCAAACTACCCTTATATCCTTGCTTAAACTGCATCTCGCTTAATCAAGTGATTTAGGAATCAGCATTTAGATGTAAATCACTTTTTTCGTACGAATATCATATTTCAGTTTGCGCCTACTATCTGATTAGAATCATAACTGCAAACTGCATTTATATCTTTACTGCATCTCGCTTAAACAAAAGTTAAAGTGATTTACGAATCGACTTTCTTACCAAAATCACTTTTAACGAACGAACGCAGTTTTTATTTTTCGTAGAAGGTTTTCCGCTGCACTAATTCACCCCACCCCCCCCCCTCTTAGTGCTCTTGATCCTAACAACTAGGGATATAGTACAGGTGCTCATTGGAGAATGAGTTCACTGATTGATCCGCTTACGGAATGCTGGATGGTTGATGATGCCTTATTGTCAGACAGCGATTCCGTAGTCCTAGTGCTGTATCTGGTCCTTAGACTTGAGACACCAAGGATGTCCTGTATGAGTGCTCCACTTTTTGATACCAGACTTATAGGTTTGGTTGTCCTAGATCTAGTACAACTGGTCATTGGGAGTGGTAGTCGACCTTACGAGGGCTATTGAGTGTCGATAGAGGATCATCTACTCTCGGC
Source organism: Musa acuminata AAA Group (assembly GCF_036884655.1). Lineage (NCBI taxonomy): Eukaryota > Viridiplantae > Streptophyta > Magnoliopsida > Zingiberales > Musaceae > Musa > Musa acuminata. Next base: position 34,238,446 of record NC_088327.1, read on the forward strand.
GCCATGAGAGGAATATCCCATGTGTTCTTGCTCAAACAAATCTCTGGCCAGGGTCATTCGGGTTGAGAGAGAAAGAGTTCTCCGGGAGAATCTGATTAGAGCGAGACTCGAGTAGAAACCTTATGGGTCTGACAGCACCATGCTCGATATACGGTCTCTGGGATATTAGAGGGATGAGGGACTATAGGTACACGGTAATTGAGGACAGACAGGTCCAATGGATTGGATTCCCCTGTATCGTCTGGGGGCTACGGCGTAGTGGCCTAGTACGTCCGTAGTCGATGAGTCGAGTGAATTATTACAGAGATAATAATTCACTGAGTTAGAAGGAGTTCTGACAGGTATGACTCACGGCCAGCTCGATATTGGGCCTAGAGGGTCACACAAATATGGTAGGCATTGCGATGAGTAGAGGTTCGGATATGAGATATCCGACGGAGCCCTTGTCTTATTGGATGCAGATCCAATACCCACTAGAGGAGGACCCATTAGGGTTTGACAGGGGACCTCTATAAATAGGAGGGATTCAAAGCCTCATAGGCTAGAGCCTTTGCTTGCCTTTCTTATTCTCCTCTCCCTCTCCACCTCAGAGCAGGCCTGGAGTTTTGAGGAGCGTCGTCACAACCCTGCTGTGTGGATCACCGCTAGAGAGGAGGACGCTTGACCTCCTTCACCCTCTCCTAAGGATCTGCAAGGAAATAGGGATATACGATCTCCCTAGGTAACACAATCTACTCTATACGCAGTTTTAAGTTTCGCGGATTTTGCGCACCAATCTTCTCACGACGACGAACATCTCTTTGGGAATCGAGGATTTTGTTTTCTTGTTCTTCCACTGCGCATATGATGTCGCCCCCAAGATTTCCCAACACTATGTCCCAAATCCTTCCTGTCCTTTGAAAGGTTATTCTCGAGTTTCCTTTTTGTCACATTGTTCATTTCGTAGGTCATTAGAGACCCAATAAGTTCTTCGAGATGGAATGTTTTAAGGTCCTTGGCCTCTTGAATGGCCGTAATTTTTGGATCCCAACTCTTTGGAAGGGATCTTAGAATTTTAGTTATTAATTCAAAGTTAGAAAAATCTTTACCAAGAGCTTTGAGTCCATTGATGACATCCGTGAAATAGGTGTACATGTCTCCGATGGACTCACTTGGTTTCATCCGGAAAAGTTCGTAAGAATGCACAAGAATGTTGATTGTGGACTCTTTTACTTGGCTAGTGCCTTCATGAGTGACCTCTAGAGTTCTCCAAATATCAAAAGCTGAGTCACACATCGAAACATGATTAAATTCATTTTTATCAAGTGCATAATATAAGGCATTCATAGCCTTTGCATTTAGAGAAAACATTTTCTTCTCCAAATCATTCCAATGGTTCATTGGAAGAGAAGACATTTCAAATCCATTTTCGACTATGTGCCATAAATTCAAATCCAAAGAAAGTAAGAAAACTCTCATTCGAGTTTTCCAATAAGAATAGTCCGTCCTATTGAAAAAGGAAAGATGAATGAATGAGAGAGTAACCCTCTTGAATGCTGAAAAGAGTCATTTCTATTTGGGTGTTAAACCAAAGTAGAAAACCGTGGCTCTGATACCAATTGTTAGGATCAGAGCGGCACTAAGAGGGGGGGGGGGTGAATCAGTGCAGCGGATTAAAACTTATAAGTTTAAAAATAAATTCGTAAATACGAGGAGATTTCGTTTCGATAGTTACTTGAGTAGATGAAAACCGAAAGCTTGCAGTAGTGTAAATAACAATTTCAAGAAAGTAAGAACTCACACATTCAAGGAACACGCCAATTTAAAGTGGTTCAGTCAAAATGACCTACATCCACTTGTGAAGCCTTCTTCGAAGAGGCTCCCAACTTCCACTAGCAAATCACTTTGAAGATGAATGATAAATACCTCTCTTACAACCTTTTACAAGTGGTTCACACTCTTACAAATTTTCAACGAGAAAGAAGGAGGTGAACACTCAAGCAATTGAAAAACAAGACTTGCTAAAGACTTTGCTAAGGCTTTATCTCAAATTTTTTACTCCTCAAAAGGTAGTGTTCTCAGTTGAGAATTGAGGGGTATTTATAGACCCCAAGAGGATTCAAATTTGGGCTCCAAATTTTGAATTTTCTTGGATTCCCGGTGGTGCCACCGCTTGTCAATGTCATATTGACTGTTTACTGGCTGTAGCACCGCCTATCGGTGGCGGTGCTACCGCCTATCGGTGGCGGTGCTACCGCCTATTAATTTCCACATTGATAGTGTTCTGGCGGTGCCACCGTCGGAACTCTCGGGTTTTGGGCGGTGCCACCGCCGGAACTCTTGGGTTCTAGGCAGTGCCACCGCCCAGTTCGACGGTACCACCGCCTGATACTTCAGGCTCTGGGCGGTGCCACCGCCTATACTATTTCAGCTCATTGGTTGGGCTCTAAACTTGGCCCAAACTAGTCCGAACTCGGGTCCAATTGGCCCCTAACCGAGTTATAGGATTAACCCTTAATCCTAACCCTAATTACATACAAACTACGAGCTTAAGATAGTCCTAAGTAAGTTTTTAACCGGCAATGTCGAGTTTCCTTCCGGTGAGCTTTTCGACGAACTTCCGGCGGACTTTCAATACACCCTCGGATTTCTTCTAGCGGACTCCCAGCAGGCTCCCGATCTTGTGGCGAGTTCAGCGAGTAGCCGAGCCTTCTCGGTGATCTCCACGAACCTCCGACGATCTCTTCGATGGACTTTCGAAAACTCTGACAAGTCTCCGATTTCTTCTCGGTTGGTTCCGGCAGCATCTCCGACGAATCTTCGGACTCTCGAACACCCATCGGACTTGACTCCGGTAGACTAGCTTTATGTCTTCAAGCTATCTTAGTTAATCCTACATATGTAAAACAAAACTTCGATCGAGACAATTAATACAAAGCAATAATCAATTTGTCCGGCATGTCATTGGTCCTACGTCGCTTCGTCCGACTCTTCGGCCATCGTCCTCTCTTGCGGCCTATTGCCCAATTGGCCAGTTGACTCCGCAACTTCGATATCCTCGGCGCATTACCCGCTCTTCTTGGCTCGATGCTCGAATCCACGGCCCGAAGTCTTCTGTCGATACGTTGACCGATCCACCGGTCCAACGTCCAATCTTCTGACATGTTCCTCCAGCACAATATGATTTTCCTGTTTTAATTGTCTCATCCTGATCGAAGCATCCTGTGTCACTCAAAACGCAGATTAAATCATAAACACATATCAAGTGGTTTCATCATCAAAATACGAGATTCAACATTTAGAAGTTTAAATGTCAAAAAAATTATAAGGACCCATCATATTTTGATGAAAATATGAAAACTTAGAGAAATTAAAAAAAATAAACTATTCTGATGGTGAATAATCCTAAAAAATCAAAAAAAATCTCTAAAATAGAAAAATATCATAAATGTCCATCAATGTGTGTTTTTTTAAAAAATTTATAGCATTTTGACTAATCCTGGTATTAAATACACTATTTTTTCTTTCATCCCAAAAATATGTGTCATTTATATTTTCTTATAAATTGATGGGTTATTCACCGTCAAAAATATTTTTTTAATAAAAATTATAAATATCTATTTGGGTGTCATTCAAAGGCTTAATAAAAATTTCACAGCACTTTGACTACTCATTGTATCATATACATTATTTTTTTATTTCACTCAAAAATACTGTATATGATACTAGGATATAGGTATTGTGAATAAATTTTTTACCATAAGTTTCTCATATATTTGAAAGCTCAAATATCAAGAAACATTATAAGGATCCATTATATTTTGATAGAAATAAAAAAAATAAAAAAATTAAAGAAAGATAAACTATTCATATGGTGAATAACCCAAAAACAACCAACAAAATTTTATAAAATAATAAAAGTATCATAAATATCCATTTGGGTACCATTAAAAGGTTTAATAAAAGTTTTATAATATTATAACTAATCCTTATAATAGATATAGTATTTTTTATTTTACCCCAAAAATAGTGTAATTGATACCAGGGATAGGGTTTTGTAGACCAAATTTTATCATAGGTTTTCACCTTTTTAGAAGCTCAAATATAAAAAAATATTGTATAGATCCTTCATATTTTGGTAAAAATAAAAAACTCAGAGAAATAGAATAAAGGCTGATTGTTCATATGGAAAATAACCTAGAAAAATATTAAAAACATTCTCTAAAATAATAAAAAGTTATAAAAAATATCCATTTGGGTATTATTCGAAAGTTTCATGAAAATTTTACAATATTTTGACTAATATATATATCAAAAACACTACTTTTGATTTCACTCTAAAAATAGTGTATATGATACTTGGACTTAGGTCCTGTGAAACAAATTTTTACCATAGGGTTTTCATCGATTCAGATGCTTAAATATCAAAAACCATCACAGGGATCTATTATAGTTTGGTAAAAATAAAAATATAGATAAATTAAAAAAAAAGATAGTTCAAATGGTGAATAATATAAAAAATAAAAAATTCTCTAAAATAGAAAAAAAAAGTATCATAAATATCCATTTAGGTTGTATTTAAAGACTTCATGAAAATTTCATAGTATTTTGATTAGTCCTTGTATTAGATACACTCTTTTTTTTATTTCATCCCAAAAATAGTATATTTGATACTAGGACTTGTGTTTCGTGGACCAAAATTTTACCATAGGTTTTTCACATATTTAGAAGCTCAAATGTTAAAAAAATATTACAAGGATCCATCATATTTTGGTAGAAATAAAAAAATTAAAAAATTAGAAAAAAAGGCACACTATTCAAATGTTGAATAACCTAGAATAGTATGAAAAAATAAATTTTTAATTTTTAATTTTTAAAATATAAAAAATATTATTATAATTATACCCAAGTGTCATGAGTCCTCAAGGGATCTAAAAAATATTATAATTATATAACAAAAAATTATTATTACTATTATTGGGAGATAAATTAACATATTATAATTTTTTAGTTTTTTTATTATAATTATACTAATAATAATGATTATTATATAATAAATTATAATATCTAAAATATAATAATAATAATAATAATAATAATAATAATAATAAATATTATAATCTTTTTAATTTAATAATAAATTGAGTCCTCGAGGGATCTAGATGATTTTGACACCAATAGTTTCTTATTATTAACTATAAATTTTCAAGAACCTAAAAAGTATTATTACAATGAGATCAATTGTCTTTTAGGTAACTCTAATTTGGTTCTCAAGGTTCCTTCTATGGGAGGCTCTCCATCTCCGAACCTTGGCTTGGATGTTGGATAGATAGCCCTACAGAGTCAACATGGGATCAAACTTAAGGGGCCTTATTCATAATCCCCAAAACTAACTTTATAATTTCCTTACTTTTTAGTCAAAACTACTCCTTTCAACTATGATATAATTTAATGAAAATAGAAAGTAAATCTATTTTCATGAAACATAGATCAATTAATCCATTTCAAAGAATAAATATTTGAAAATCCAAAATCAACTATGATAGAACAAAAGGCCGACCACCCTTTTTTCTCTTCAGCTGAATTAATAACATTCTTGTCCCTATAAATCAGTCAAGAAATAGAAGGTAGGTCAATAGACAAAAATAATTTTTATAAATCATGATAAAAATTAGAAATACTTGTATATATAGTAGACGAGAGTAGAGAGCTGAACTTCGCTCTGAATCAAGAGCGAATCAAGAGGTTAAGAGCTTAAGAAATCTTACAGATTACGACCGCATATATTAAGGAGTCGTCTATACCCCCAAAATGCCTCCTACATGCCCAACTGTCGACATGAATGAACCATCCCAATTTCAATCAAGCTGCTTCGTGAACACCCAATTCCTCTTTTCCTACAAATGAGTCTCTAATAAGATAACTAGATTTAGATTATAAAACTTAATAAAACTGAAAAGGACTTCTTTGTATTCTTTTTCATACAATATCAAGCATCTTTTTCCTACAATTGAGTATCAAGCCTAGATTTAGATTATACAACTCTCGAGGGATCAAAGTGTCATTGCCCTATCAAGCCTATATTCTTTCACGGGAGTAAGACCTCGGTTGAATCAGATCAATTTACATACATTCCTCTTGCTCTTCTCGAACCGAACCTGTGGGTCCAACTCTTTAATCCACAATCTTAACATGACTCGATCTAATCATCTTTCCTTTAGACTCTAATCACAATTCATAAACTAACTTATCATTCAGTTCCACTTTAAAACCTTAATCGAACCATATAGTGGAAATAAACATTCCTAATATTCTCAAAAGCTATCTACTAAAAGAACTAAAAGTCTTTCACCCTAATCCAGGCCGCTTGTGTGATAAATTTAGACACAGCAAATTTATCTTGCATCCAAGGCATGGTGACCTGATCAATCTTCAGTTCAATTGGAAGACTTAAAAATTAGATCCAGTATTTCTATGCTCTTTCCGGAGTTGAAAAATTAATTTTCAAGAAATCAAGAAAAGAGCCTAATCCATCATGAATCGGGGCCATCCCACTAACAAATTGGATAGGTCATTCTGAAAGAAAAATTGAAAGGAAAAAAACACAGCAGCTAAGTCTACTACTATTTAACACCCTAACTCGAGGCCCCAAACTTGGGAAGAACCCTTTTGAGAAGATCCAAGGGGAATTTTGCTGAAACACTTCTATCTAGTAAAGGTGCATTGCCATTCCACACCTACCGAATAAATCCTCTTTCTCAGCATCATTCCATCAACGCCCACGGGAAGGCCTCCCTCCCCTTGTTGGTGGTAAAAGGTCCGTTCAATTTCCAGGCCTCCAATTGCATCCCCTTTGGCAGAGACTCCTAACTTCCAACACCCCTTTCTTACCCTCTTCAAATGGGCCTTACGCACCAAGGAGGCACACCCTTCCTTTCAACGAGAACCAGAGACCGAGAGGGCCCTTGGTCCTTCAGAGGAAGACTGATGCGCAGAGAAGGTTGAAGGGGAAGTAGATTAGGGAAGAAGAAAGAGAGGGTCACCTTCCATATCGCTTAAGATCGGAGCCCATCTCAAATGACCACTGATCACCATAAATGCTCCAAGCTATCACACTTATTCAATTCGAGAAATCAAGAGTTGAGTCATTGCCCTACCATGCCTATATTCTTTCACAGGAGTAAGACCCTGATTGAATCAGATCAATTTGCATATATTCCTCTTACCCTTCTCGAACCGAACTTGTGGGTCCAACTCTATAATCCATAATCTTAACACGACTCGATCTAATCATCTTTCCTTTAGGCTCTAATCACAATTCATAAACTAACTTATCGTTCAGTTCTACTTTAAAACCCTAATCGACCCTTCCTTAGATTATGCAAGACCATCGACGATCATTGTCAGGATATAGTCCCCATTCTTATGACCCATCTTACCATCTTACCATATAGTGGAAATAAACATTCCTAATGTTCTCAAAAGCTATCTACTAAAAGGATTGAAAGTCTTTCACCCTAATCCAGGCCGCTTATGTGATAAATTTAGACACATCAAGGTCATATACTTGGGCAAATTTATCTTGCATCCAAGGCATGGTGACCTGATCAATCTTCAGTTCAATTGGAAGACTTAAAAATTAGATCCGGTATTTTTGCTCTTTCCGGAGTTGAAAAATCAATTTTTAAGAAATCAAGAAAAGACCCTAATCCATCATGAATCGGGCCATCCCACTAACAAATTGGATAAGTCATCCTGAAAGAAAAATTGAAAGGAGAAAAACACAGCAGCTAAGTTTACTATTAGAGCTAGCCCTAGAAAATTTACTAAAGGGTAATTTTGGCAACCCAACAAAGACAATAAAGCGGAAAGAATAAAAGCGACAAGAACACCAGATTTACGTCGTTCGATCAATTGACCTACATCCACGGACGAAAGAGGAGCAAATCACTACTATAAAAAAGGGACTATTACAAATGTCTTAGGAAGATGTTCCTAGACCATAAAACACCGGAATCTATTAAATAAGAAAAATCTAAACTATAAGCCTAAACTATTTAACTGAATGTGGACTTAAACCTAAAGCAAACACTTAGGTTTTTCTTGTGGTGCATCTGACTTCAAAGCCCAAACCCTTATTTATAGTTCTAATAGGAGATAACAAGCCTGATTTTCCCGATGTAAGACTATGTGACTTGCCAAACTAACATCTACTACTATTTAACACCCTAACTCGAGGCCCCAAACTTCGGAAGAACCCTTTTGAGAAGATCCAAGGAAAATTTTACTGAAACACTTCTATCTAGTAAAGGTGCATCGCCATTCCACACCTACCGAATAAATCTTCTTTCTCAGCATCATTCCATCAACGCTCACGGGAAGGCCTCCCTCCCCTTGTTGGTGGCAGAAGTCCGTTCAATTTTTAGGCCTCCAATTATGTCTCCTTTGGCAGAGACTCCTAACTTCCAACACCCCTTCTTTATCCTTTTCAAATGGGCCTTATGCATAAGGAGGTACCCCCTTCGTTTTAACGAGATCGCGAGAGGGCCCTTGGTCCTTCAAAGGAAGACCGATGCACATAGAAGACTGAAGGGATAATAGATTAGGGAAGAAGAAAGAGACGGCCACCATCCATCTCGCCTAAGATCGGAGCCCATCTCAAATACTATACTCAATACTACCTACCTAGTTGCATTATGTCTGCGGACCGTGTTGCCACCACGACATTACTTGCGCAAGCTTCCCACGCGTCGTCCGCCTCGCTCCGTGTCGATCGCTACGCGTTGATTCTAACGCGCCCTCTTCCACAACATTCACCCGTAAATTTCCCACCTATCCGGTCTGCGATGTCGTGACGTGGCATCTGATGTGACGCTCATTCCATACCCGCTCATCACAGCGTGTCCATTTGATCAGTCGGTCAAACTAATCGTTTGCTTAGCGGCGTAGTTTGCGTTGTTCACGAAAACTACTGGCTTAGATTGTCTATATATCATACATCACATTGATTAATGTCAACTTCGATCTGCGTTGCGTTACCGAACGGCTCTTCCTCCTTCCCTGCCCTCCTTCCATCGTCCGAGTCCAAATGTCAGGCTATCCTCCGGGCTCCGGTTACCCCCACTACGGTGCTCCCCCGGGAAACCCTTACGGCGTCCCTCCGCCTTACGGCGCGGCACCGCCGTCGCCCTACGTCTCCGCCCCGCCCTACGCGCCGTCGGCGCCGCCGGCGGGCGAGAAGCCCCCAAAGGAAGGGAAGACTCACGGTTACGGAGGCTACGGACAACCCGGGTACTACGGCCAGCCTCCTCCGGCTTCGTCGGCGCCGCCGCCTCCTCCTTCAGGTGCGTATGGTGGCAGCCCGTTTGTGGCGCTGATGCCGTCGGCGTTCCCGCCGGGGACGGACCCGAACGTCGTGGCGTGCTTCCAGGCGGCAGATCGCGACGGCAGCGGGTTTATCGATGACAAGGAGCTGCAACAGGCGCTGTCGTCCTACAACCAGAGCTTCAGCCTGAGGACCGTCCATCTCCTCATGTACCTCTTCACCTCCTCTAACGTCCGTAAGATTGGTCAGTTCTTCCTCTTGCCATCGTTCTAGGGTTTTATGCTTGAAAGTATTGCAATTATTCCTCCCCAAATCGACATGATCTAAACCCTAGGTGGCGCATGGTAGTATAGTTAGCCTGTTGAGTGCTACCCTACGCCAGCATTTTATTTTATTGGAATTAATCTCTAATTAAATAGAACATGTTGGTGATGGACAGTAACGTTAGGGCTTTCGTGTTACGAGTGCCAAAAGGACCGATATAGTGGAGTTGGTTGCGCTAACATACTCTCATTTGTCTCCTAGTATTTCTAAATATTTTGGTTCTTAATTTTAGTGGATTTATCAGTTGAAAAAAAAAAAAGCCGAATAATATTGGTGAGGAGATTAGTTGAGATTTTTGAATGTTGCCACAGCTTTGGGTTGGTGTGCAGCTCACTAAAGAAAACATTTTCTTCTTGCACTAATCTCCTCTAATGCTGCAAAAGCATACCTCCTCAATTGCGGAGGAAAATAGGACAATCTTCAAAGTAAGTACCCTTTCATGTGCATCCTGTAATAAATAATAATGATTCATTCTTAAAACATTTTTTTTGTAGATTGTCATCCTTGAGCCTCTCTTCAATTCAGTATTCCAAAATTCAAAGTGTCTAATTATATCCAATCCCTTTGTACTTGGAGCTACTGAATTTTAGAACATCCATCCACGGACATTCTTGCTGCATATGTAGAAGATGAGTGAAGCTTAAATAATTGTTCATACTAAATAGAGTTTTTATTCTATTAACTTGATTTATTGGAAGTGCTTGTCTGGTTATTGAACTTAAAATGGGTGTTGCATGTGATCAAAAAGTGGATTTACAACTTTCTAAAGAAAATATGATGCTTTCTTCTCTTTAATAAATGAGAAATGGTTGATGCTTGATGTTTTTACCTTCCTTGTACATGAGCCTGTTGCCATTGTCAAATCAACACCTCTTCTCCTTATAAAGTAGTGATAAGGAAAAGAAATACAAAAATAATAGCTTTCTAATTATTCCTGGGTAAGTCAAATTTGTATTATTTAATGAGTTATCGAAGCAGTCAAAGATTACATATATTTAGATGTCTTTTCGTGTGTCTTTAAGTAGATGCATTCATTTCTTTTAATAAGAGAATTTTTCTTTGTAATTTTTTTAATAATCAAATGTCATTTTGAACTTGTAATTCCTCCATGTCTCTAATTCATTTACTTGCTATTTCATTTTACTAGTGAATAACCTAGTCACTGCAATTTATATGGTTCCAGTTTCTTGATAGAAAGGTTATACAAGCACAGGGATCCTATATCTTGTAGAGTTAGGGATTCATGAGAACAATGTTTCATATGGTAGATAATGTTTCTTCCTTGATGGCCCTTCTGAGATGAATCTCCTTTTTCTCACAAGATCTGTATAGTAATACTTGCCTTCTAGAACGATAACGGAAGATGTCTTCTTCTTGTGCTACCCAAGCCCCAAGGACCTCCATATATTGTGTTTGTCAAAAAATAAATTAGTTAAAAAAGGACGGGTTGGAATGAACGCAAACATGATTGCAAATGGGAGAAAGATCAAATTTTCAAACTTACCTAGGAAAATATCATTTCAAGTCATAGACATTGAGTCAGTGACTCCTCTTTCATCTAGCCCCTCTAATAATCAGATGATAGTTGATCAGCTCTAAGTAGGATCCCTGAAAAAATAAAAGAAAGAGGGAAAATATTTTTCTTTTTTGAAAATTTGTCATCCCATAAAATCCCATATAAAGAGACTTCTCTAGATGCTAGTTTGAATAACAAAATGCTATTTTAGACCATGCTATCTCTAAATTGGACCTCTTAGCATCAATGTCACTCAAGATAAGACATAAAAAGCATCAAAACTACAATAACATTAATAACAAAAGTGCATCTAAACTCCCAGAAAAAAAATTTAACTTCTAACCTAACCGTTGGATTCAACCTAAGACGTAATCAAATCTTCAGTTTGGCTGGACTTGAACCTTGGATACATCAGATCAGAGGGTGTGTCAAGAAGGCCTAGTGTCTTATATGTATTGCAGGTCCTAAAATATGGAAAACTCAACGTGTCTCTTTATTCTCTTACTGTTATTTTTTGCTTTCTCAAATTATGTCTATTTTATATATAGCTTGTGGTTGACTCCTTTTTTCACTGTCATATAGTGAGTGTCTCAAATCAGATTATCTGAACCCTTGAATACTTTGTTTGCAGGACCAAAAGAGTTCACCTCAGTTTTCTACAGCCTTCAAAACTGGAGGGTATAGAAAGACAGACCTACTGCTGTCAACATTGTTTTTTTCTTTACTACTTTATTCTCAATAAACAACATGTATTGCTGATTGCTTTCCAGGCTATCTTTGAAGCGTTTGATCGTGATCGGAGTGGAAAAATTGACACTATGGAGCTTCGTGAGGCTCTTCGGAGCCTTGGTTTTTCTGTTTCCCCAGCAGTCCTGGACTTGCTTGTGACCAAGTTTGACAAATCCGGAGGCAAAAGCAAAGCTATTGAATACGACAACTTCATCGAGTAAGTATTAGATGAACTTAATACAATGGGATCTGGCATTACGCAAAATATGGACTCCTAAACTTGTTTATGTTTCTATTTGAACGCAGGTGCTGCCTCACAGTCAAGGTAATGTAATTTACTAGATGCTTTTGTATACCTGGGTTTACTCCTCTGTTACCCTTTTTCTTTTCATATTCATTAACAACTGGCTGTGTTACAGGGGCTGACAGAAAAGTTCAAGGAAAAGGACCCCAAGTATTCAGGGTCTGCAACTTTCACCTACGAGTCCTTCATGTTAACCGTGTTGCCCTTTCTAATTGCATAGGTGCAATTCCCTTCTTTCTCTGAAAACATGTGGTATTGTCTTTTTCGAGAAATATTATTACCAATGCACACAATGGCTTCTGTAGAATGCTCATCATAAAGGTTCTGGAGTGGAATTTGTAATGGATGCAACTCCTCGAGTTCACTACAATCTGAAAGGTTTCATGCAGTGAACCTATGGTCGTTTAAACATTTTCACCAGATTTAGAAGAACCTTGTGACTAGGTCCACTTGTCTTTGAAATGAAAATATACTGTTCTGTCCTTACAAACTACTAAAATGTTCTTAATTTTTTAATATGAATAGGAATATATTTTGATGGTAAATCCCTATTTGATAACATTGCAATTGAAATAAAAAAGAAAAGAAAATTTTAAAAATGAAAACAAAATACTTGATCCGACTTACAAAGATCGCCTTTCGATTAATAAAAAATGATTCACTAGTTTCAAAGGCTAAATAATATAACAATTGGAGATAAGTGATAATGAATAAATTTAGGAGCTACGAAAATAATCATGCAACGCTTCATTTGAATGACCATATCTTTACGTATCTACTTGTTCCACGTTGGCAAGAGAAAGTACTTAATATTGAAACTATTAATTAGAGAAAACGATTACAACGTAAACAACTTTTTTGTAACAAAAGAAATAATGTGGCCTAAATATGATTATATAGAAAGGACTCTGCCATGATAATGGTTTATATATCATGTGGATGTGTGTAGGCAGGAGGGTGATAAGATTTAACGACTTATATTAAGTCTTCTTTTCTTCGAAACAAAGGATAGCTCCAACGGAGAACAGAAAAAGATCCATACTCTCAGACTAATTAGCAGAATATTATAAAACTTACTTTAATTGTGTCGCATATTGCCCACCTGCATATTCTAATTCGGTTCTGATCACCAACAATGAAAATTAGAGGAAAACATAAAGTTAATAAAATTAACTCAGCAAATTCATGTGTAGAATGGGCCAACAAGTCATGTGCTATCGTTACATACGAGTGTTATTGTGTGATTTTATATATTTAGATAAGATATATTATATATAGGATTAAAATTTATTTTAGTTTTATAACGTTTTGACTATGGATTATTTATGGATTATCTAAAGTAATTCATATATTTTAAAAAATATAATATATATATCATTTCCATTAGGCCTGAGTTAATAAACGTTATAAACGTTATAGTCTTCTTGAGTGTCATGCTAACTTATAATAAACTATTAATATAATGGTACATATAATTTAAGTTTTAAAATAATCTATTTTAGCTCTTGTGATTTTGATCATGAACTATTTAAACCTTTATAGTTTTGCTCGTGTCTAGAATAATCCCTACATTTAAAAAAATAAAGCATATAAGCCCCTTTTGTCAAGTCTGAGTTAACAGATGTTAGAGTCGGCCTACATCGCATGTTGACTCATAATAAACCATTAATATAATAACACATATAATTTAAATTAAAAAAATTGAGACCATAATCAATGGCGGGAGGCGTCATTGTAGAAGCGACCACATCGAGCCGCTATTGTCTAGTAGGGCGTCGTACGCACGTAGCCTCTCCCATGTTGACGACAAGCTCTGGAGCTTCTGGTCCTGCTTCAAGTGGATGTGCGTTGATCAATCCGATGCTAAGCATGCAATGGTCTCTTGGTCCCTCTTCCTCCTCTTGGGTGTCTTCATCCCCACGTATCACACTTTATTCTCTCCAACAACCCCACCCGTCACACCTATAATGTGGCAGTCTAGCTCTCCCTCACCTCTATCTCGAGTCTCTTCTACCTCTACCTCTTTGGCTTTGTCCACTACTATGGCCTCCGTCGCTTCCTCTTCCTCGATAAGATAGACCTTTGTTTTTACTTAGATTATAAATATCATTATATTAATAATTTATTATGAGTCAGCATTCCACGTAAGTAGACTCTAACGACTATCAACTTAAACTCGACAAGAGGGACTTATATATATATTATATTTTTTAAAAATATAAGGATTATTTTAGACACAAACAAAACCATAAGGACTTATATGGTCTATGACCAAAATCACAGGACTAAAATGAACTTTTTTTTAAACTTAAATTATATATCATTATATTAATAGTTTATTATGAGTCAACATACTATGTAAGCAAACTCTAACATCTATTAATTCAAACTTAATGGGAGGACTTATATATTACGTTTTTAAAAATGTAGAGAGTTATTTTAGACATAAGTAAATCATAAGGGCTTAAGTGATCTATGACTAAAATCACAGGGCTAAAATGAACCTTTACCCTGCTAGTCATAGGTGTCCTGCAAGCTAATAATGTGAGTGATGACACATGTGGCTTGACACGCAGTCTTTTTATTTATTATTATTATTTGATATTTTATCACTTTATATTGTGTATTGCATGAATATATTATGATGTCCATGGATCTATGCAATGAGAATCGAATCATGATGAGATCACAATAATGAGAATGATTCACTTTTAAATACAGATCCTAAATAATACCGGTCATATATTACTCGAGAGGGACATCGAGATAACCAGATAGACTGATGTGCTATATTCCCATCTATATAATAGATGTAGCTGGTTTCATAGCTGCTCGTGTGGGGACACTAGGGATACATTGTAGGTGCTCATTGGAAAATGAGTTTACCAATTGATCCGCTCACATAATGTTGGATGGTTGATGATGCCTTATTGTCAGACAATATTTTCGTCGTCCCAGTGGTGTATCTGATCCTTAGACTTGAGACACCAAGGATGTCTTATATGAGTACTCCACTCTTTGATACCATACTTATAGGTTTGGAGGTTCTAAATCTAGCACAGCCAATCATCGAGAGTGGTAGTCAACCTTACGAGGGTTATTGAGTGTTGATAGAGGATCATTCGCTTTCAATATCATGAGAGAAATATCTCATGTGTTCTTACTCAAACAAATTCCTAGACAGGGTCATTCGAATTAAGAGAGAAAGAGTTCTTCGGGAGAATCTGATTAGAGCGAGGCTTGAGCAGAAACTATATAGGCCTGACAATACCATACTCGGTATACAGTCTCTAGGGTATTAGATGGATGAGGGACTATAGATATACGATAATTGAGGATAGATAGAACAAAAGGATTGGATTCCCATGTATCATTTAGGACTACGACGTAGTGGCCTAGTACATCCGTAGTCGATGAGTCGAGTGAATTATTATGGAGATAATAATTCATTAAGCCAGAAAGAGTTCTGATAGATATGACTCATGACTAGCTCGATATTTGTTGAATCTCAGATTTTGATGATGAAGTCAATTATAATTTGTTTGATCTAATCTATATGTTGAGAAAAGTGCGTAGGATTAACTACGATGATAGTAAGACATAAAGAAGGTGTTGTGCCAGAGTCAAGATTGAGATCATGTTAGGAGTTCGAGAGTTCGACGGAAGTCCGGATGTTCGTCAGAAGTTCTGCGGGAACTAACCGAGAAGTCTAGGAGCTTGCCATAAAAGCTCGTTGGAACTCGCCAAGAAGATCATCGCAAAGTCCAGGAGCTTGCCGAGAGTTCATCGGATGTTCGCTGGAAGTACGTCGAAAGCTCGCCGAAAGAGCAATTGACGCATCGGAACATAAAGTGCAGTAATCATGTCTTAATTATCATAGTTAAAGCAGAGATTAAATTAGGTTTAGGAGGTAATCCTACTAACTTAATTATGGGCCAACCGGGCCTTAAGTTGGGCTGGTTTGGGCCGGATTCAAGGTCCAACTAGGACCTAGAATTTTTGACTAACGGTGGCACCGCTAGGGTCGACGGTGGCACCGCTTGGGAGACTCGATCTCCTAGGAATTCTGGGTGGTGGTACCGGCCCTATTAGGCGGTAGTACCACTAGAGCTCGGTCTCAGAGCTCTGTCAAGCGGTAGTACTATCCAGACTGAGCAGTAGTACCGCCTAGTGTCAGGTTTCAGGTGGTAGTACTACCCAGTAATGGCAGTGGTACCGCTAGAACCCCAGAAATCCGGGATTAGACACTTTTTGGCTTCATTTTTGAAGCCATTGAGGCCTATAAAAATCCCACCCTTTTCTGCATGAAAGGGCATGAAAACTTGATACATTCTTGAGTCTTTGATGTGTTAAAGAGTTGTAAAAGTGTTAGAGTTCTCCTCCTTTTTAAGTATTGAGATCATTCAAGAGAGGAGTGAAACTTGTAAGGGTTATCTCCTAAACCCGGCAAAAGGAGAAAAGCTGTAAAAGGTGGTTGGCCTTCGCTTATTGAAGGAAGGTCTCTAGTGGAAGCCGATGACCTCGTCGAAGGAGGAAGCCGAAAGTAGATCTAGGTCACATTGACCGAACCAATCTAAAACTCGGTTTGCATTTACTTTGAGCAAGTTTCTTTTATAGCAAACTGCCTCTCCTCCTTACTGTGCTTTAACTACGTCTACATACGCTTTCACGTAAATATCTTCTGAGATTGGCTTTAATCATATGAAGACTTTATGAAATCGATGCTTTTTTATTTATGTAATTTACATTGCTGCAAATCACCTTAGTCTTCTCTTGCACTTTCACGAAAGGTTTCAAGTTTAAGTTCCTTCCAAAATGGATTGAATTGAAACCATTCTCATTGGAATCGATTTCAATCAAAATAAGTTTTTTGAAATAGCAACAGTTTTTCGTTGGACTAATTCACCCCCCTCCCCCCTCTTAGTGCCGCTCTTGATCCTAACAATTGGTATCAGAGCTCAGTTCACTCTAAGTTGGTTTTAAACCCAAAAGAGATGACATTTACTAGCAACAAAGAGGGTCATTCAATTACACATCCGCCCATGTTCAATGGGATGGATTACGCATATTGGAAGACTAGAATGAGGATCTTCCTAATTTCAATGGATTTTGAGCTTTGGAATGTTGTCGAAAATAGTTTTCAAAAGTCTTCTCTTACAATGAACGATTGGAATGAGTTGAAGAAGAAGACTTTCACTTTAAATGCTAAGGCTATGAATGCCTTGTTTTGTGTATTAGATAAAAACAAGTTTAATCGAGTGTTGATTTATGAAACGGGTTTTGATATTTGGCATATACTCGAAGTGACTCATGAAGGCACTAGTAGAGTGAAGGAGTCAAAAATTAATCTTTTAGTTCATTCTTATGAGTTATTTCGAATGAAACCAAGTGAGACCATTGGAGACATGTACACCCGATTTACGGATGTTGTCAATAGTCTAAAAGGACTTGGTATAGGTTTCTCAGATTTTGAACTCGTTAATAAAGTTTTAAGATCCCTTCCAAAGAGTTGGGACCCTAAAGTCACGGTCATTCAAGAGGCCAAAGATTTAAATAATTTTTCACTTGAAGAATTAATTGGGTCACTAATGACCTATGAAATGACATGCAAAGCTCATGAAGAACTTGAGGACACCCTTCGAAAGAACAAGAAGGATATAGCACTTAGAACACAAAAAGACCACTTGAAAGAAAACTCAAGTGATGAGGACTTTGATGATAACTTGACACTTTTAACAAGGAAATTCAAAAAAATCATCAAAAGAAATAAATTTAAAAATGACACTAAAAATAAATTTGAACCCAAGAAAGATCAAATAATTTACTACAAATGCAAGAAACCGGGACACTACAACCGGGACCCTTATGCATGAATTCCTTAATTTATCGGATACATTCCTTAATTTTTTTTTCTTTCCAGATCAAATTTTATCTAACAAGATCATGAATCTGTGTTTGGACCTTCTTTGGATCACTCACATGAATTATGATCTTATAGTGTGCGCAATGAGCTATATGCATTTTTTCATACGAGTTTTACGATGCTAGCATATAAATTTTATATGATGAACCATGAACTTATTGTAAACATATGAGTTCTATATAATATTTGGATATGGCATGCATTTTATGTGATCAATCATGAACGTACGAATCTTCTCCTCTTATGATGTGAATTTTTACATGACGATAAAAATAAGGTTGTGTGCTTCACAAACAAAAACTTCCTTCAAATTGAAATCACCCACATTAGTCCCATATAACCTTGTGAGCAGTGCTCATTGCCTGCGGGTGGTGGCACCACCCAACTGACGGTAGTACCGCTAGTTGTCTCGGGTGACAGGCGGTAGCACCGCCCGCAACCTCTGCCCTATAAAAAGACACTTAGGGCTGGCGGTAGAACCAACCCCAAGCCCTCCTACATTTCTCCTAACACCTCTAAACACCTCTCCACCCCTCATTCTCCTTAATCCTCCTCTAGAAACTCAAGAAAACCCTCCTCTTCTTCAAATTCAAGGATCAACCTCAACCTTTCAAGAAGATTACTGCAAGGGTAATTCTCAAACCTCTTCTCTCAATTTATAAATAGATCTTGTCTCTTATGTATAGTTCTTGGTATCATTTATGTGTTTAGACTCATGGCTTCTAGAAGATCCTCTAGGGACAAAAGGAAGAGGAGATTAGAAGAAAATTATGACTCCCTACTTTTCGATTCTAATCAACATGTCCTAAAATTTGCTTCCATAGAATCTAGACATGTTCATAAGGGAAAATATATTGATTTAGATGAACTAAGTGATTTGGAACATATTCAATGGTTTATAAATCTAGACATTCTTCCAATTCTTCAAATAAGTAAACCTATCTACCCTAGACTTGTTAGATTATTTTACAACAATCTACATGTAGATGAAGAAGAAAGGGTATCTACCTATCTATTAAGACATCATATATCTATTATGGATATATCAATTTATGACATCATAGGAATCCCGATAAAAGAAAGAGGTTGTTATTTTAGAGGACAATGGGATGATGAAATAGTTGGGACCACTTATGTTGATGCCTTAGGAACAATTTTTGGCAATCCTAACTTAATGATACTTCCAAAATGTTGTGAATATTTGCTGCCTTTAAGCACCAAAATACTTCATCACATCTTGATTAGTATCATTCTTCCAAAATAATATCATCATGATAAAGTAAGCCAAATGGAACTAGGTACCATGTATTGGATCATGAAGGGATATAACAATTGTTTTGGTTACCTAATCCAACAAAACATGATTGAAATATCAAAAAAGAACATGATACTTCCATATGGTGGCTTAATCACAAGAATACTCAATGCCTACGATATTGCCATTCCACCCGACGAAGAAGTTATAAAACTAGATAGATTTAGTATCATAAATAAAAATCTACTTCGACGGATGAGATATACATTCAAAAATAGTATGTGGATTAGACTATCTAGAAGGACCGATCCCCTCCAACTTGAACCAGAACCGAAAACACCAATATTTAGGGGTAATCAATCTCCTCTAACTGGTCCTTTTGAGGAATCACCTCTAGTAGAGCAAGCACCTCTTTCATCTATTAAAGACATAGGGATTCGGATGGATCATTTTGAATAATGACAAGATCAACTTGAACAACGCTAAGATCAAATCTTAACTGAGCTGTAGTAGATTCACCAACAGTTTGATACCTTGTTTAGACATTTTAACTTTCCACCACCTGAATAAGCTGTGTATATATTTAGGAAAAGTGGACACAATTTCTCCTTGTTATGTTGTAATACTATATTGTTCACCTTAATATTGTAAACTTAAAATGCTACTCACTTTATGATCGCAATGCTGTGCTTTTATGCTACTTTGATAGTAAAATTCTATGCTAACTACCTTGATGGTTAAATTCTAAGCTTATTTTAATGAATATATCACTCTAAGAAGTAGACTTGATATTCTTTTGAATGGATAAAGTCCTTGATATATTGGTATCTATGACTTGATGTATTATTTGATGAGCGGAGTTAGGAATGTTAACTTGTCCAAATGTATGAATTTGTTAAATTTCGTTTTCGGACTTTCCTGATTCTTTGATAACTCACTTAAATTCTATGCTGATAATTTTATGATGTGAATTTTACATGATGATAAGGTTGTATGCTTCAATAACATGTTTACTTTGATATTGGAAATTTTGTGCCTTTATGCTAAAAGTTTCTATGATATGAGCATGTTATCATGATGCAAGTAGTGATGAAAAGCTATGACAAAATATTCTATAAATGCATGAAGTATTTATATGTTCGATTCATGAAAGTCATTGACAAATGCATCTCTCGGATTTATCTCTTGTGAGTTTTTATTGAGAAATGGTTTTGATGTGATACTCCTCTCATTATGAAGATTAATTCTCGGAATTTCTTTTATTCTTTCACATGAATTCTTTCTTAATGAAGGAAGAATTTTTATGATTCTTTTTTTTGAGATAAACACTTGCAAGAATGATTTGATTTCACATGAATATTTTGATCATTATGAAAATTAAAGCATGATTAAATGAAACTCTTTTATCATTTTTGATTTAATTCAAATCATTTCACAAAGTTGGTTCTTAATGGACTTCCTCTCTACATGCAAAGTTTTTAAGGCAAAGAGGGAGAAATAATTTTTGATGGAATCTATCACTTTAAATGTTTATAACTCTAGATTGAGAAATTTTGAATGATACCATGCCATGAATGCTTGAAATATGATTGGTATGAATTTTTTTAAAATTTGAAATGTGACATGAATTTTTACCACACTTGCATTTTTGAATTATTCTCCTTTTTGTTGATGACAAAGGGGGAGAAATAATACTAAAACGTGGTAAATTGATGATAAAATGCATGCAAATTTTACACTAGAAATGTTTGCATGTTAACTTTTCTACATTATGATAAGAAATCTAGAGCTTTACTTGCAATTTTACAAATTGATATCTTGGCACAGAATGATGAATTGATATCTTGTCACTTGAAAATGGATGTCATGCCTTGACATCATTTTGAAAATATTATATCATGATAGAAATCATGATGTGTGTATTGATAAGTTTAAATGAACTTAACTTATCAATATATCTCTTGAATTCAAAGGCCATAAATTCAAGAATGTCTTTTCTCAAGTATGGCATATAGATAGGGGGAGTTAAGGTTAACTCCGTCATCAATTGATTATTATCATAAAAAAGGAAGAGATTGTTGAATCTCGAATTTTGATGATGAAGTCAATTATAATTTGTTTGATCTAATCTATATATTGAGAAATGTATGTAGGATTAACTACAATGGCAGTAAGACATAAAGCAAGTGTTGTGCCGGAGTCAAGATCGAGATCACGTTGGGAGTTCGAGAGTTCGACGGAAGTCCGGATGTTCGTCAGAAGTTCTGCGGGAACCAACCAAGAAGTCTAGGAGCTTGCCATAGAAGCTTGTTGGAACTCGCCAAGAAGATCATCGCAAAGTCTAGGAGCTTGCCGGGGGTCTACTAGAGCATTGTCGAGAGTTCATTGGATGTTCGCCGGAAGAATGCCGGAAGCTCGCTGGAAGAGCAATTGATGCACCGGAACATGAAGTGCAGTAATCATATCTTAATTGTCGTAGTTAGAGCAAAGATTAAGTTAGGTTTGGGAGGTAATCCCACTAACTTAATTAGGGGCTAACTGGGCCCTAAGTTGGGCTAGTTTGGGTCGGATTCAAGGCCCAACCAGGACCTAGAATTTTCGGCTAGTAGTGACACCGCTTGGGAGACTCGGTCTCCCAAGAATTTTGGGCGATGGTACTGCCCAGTAATAGCCTATAAAAACTTGATATATTTTGGTGGTACCACCCAGTGTCAAGTGTCAGGTAGTAGTACTGCCCAGTAATGGCGGTGGTACCGCTAGGACCCTGGAAATTCGGGATTAGATACTTTTTTGCTCTATTTTTGAAGCCATTAGGACCTATAAAAACCCTACCCTTTTCTGCATGAAAGGGCATGAAAACTTGATACATTCTTGAGTCTTTGAAGTGTCAAAGAGTTATAAAAGTGCTAGAGTTCTCCTCCTCTTTTTCTAAGTGTTGAGATCATTCAAGAGAGGAGTGAAACTTGTAAGGGTTGTCTCCTAAACCTGGCAAAAGGAGAAAAGCTGTAAAAGGTGGTTGGCCTTCACCTATTGAATGAAGGCCTCTAGTGGATGCCGGTGACCTCGTCGGAGGAGGAAGCCGAAAGTGGATGTAGGTCACGTTGACCGAACAACTCTAAAACTCGATTTGCATTTACTTTGAGTAACTTTCTTTTATAGCAAACTGCCTCTCCTCCTTACTGTACTTTAACTATGTCTACATACGCTTTCATGTAAACATCTTCCAAGATTGGCTTTAATCGTACGAAGACTTTACGAAACTAACGCTTTTCATTTGTGTAATTTACATTGTTGCAAATCACCTTAGTCTTCCTTTCACGAAAGGTTTCAACTTTAAGTTCCTTCCGAAACAGATTGAATTGAAACCATTCTCGTTGGAATTGGTTTCATCAAAATAAGTTTTTTGAAATAGTGAAAGTTTTCCATTGCACTAATAGTGAAAGTTTCAATCAAACTGCCTCTCCTCCTTACTGTACTTTAACTATGTCTACATACGCTTTCATGTAAACATCTTCCAAAATCGGCTTTAATCGTACAAAGACTTTAAGAAACTAACGCTTTTCATTTATGTAATTTACATTGTTGCAAATCACCTTAGTCTTCTCTTGCACTTTCACGAAAGGTTTCAAGTTTAAGTTCCTTCCGAAACGGATTAAATTGAAACCATTCTCGTTGGAATTGGTTTCAATCAAAATAAGTTTTTTGAAATAGTGAAAGTTTTCCGTTGCACTAATTCACCCCCCCCCCCTCTCTTAGTGCTGCTCTTGAAAATAACAATATTGTGTTAGGAAATTTGGGATGACATCACATATGTGGCGGAAGAACAAAAAAACAAATCCCAGAATTCCCATAGAAAAGAAGGTTTAATCATCATGCAAGAGTTGGTGTGCAAAAACTCGTGAAACCAAAAAACTGCATGTAAGAGAATTACCTAGTGAGATTGTATATCCTTGAAAACCTATAGATCTGTAGGAGAGGATGAAGGAGGTCAACTGTCATCCTCTCTAGTGGTAACCCACATGGTAGGGGCTGCGAAGATACTCTTCAAATTGCTGCCCAAAACTCTTCCTCACGTGCACCACGCAATCAAGAAGGGCCTGCCCCTTCTTGCTGTCCACATGCCCCAAATAGGGGCTGCAGTATGAGTAGGAGAATGAGAGAGAAGAATAGGAGGTAGCCAAAAAGAACCTCTAGCCTATAGGTCCTTGATTCCCTCCTATTTATAGAGGCTCCCTGTCAACTTAACCCTAATGAATCTTGCCACATTGGGTATTGAATCTCCATCCAACTACCCAAGCCTATTAAATTAGTGGGTCTCTACCTAATAATATCTTATTAGCTCTTATTGGATCTCATCCATAGAATCCAATAATTCAGGGGCTTATTGGATATCCAATAAGATAGGGGCTCTAGTAGATATCTTATATTTGAACCTCTACTCGTCGCAACGCCTGCGGATGTACTAGGCTACTATGTCGTAGTCCCCAGATGATACTATTGGGAAATCTAGGGGCGACATCACATGCACAGTGGGAGAGCATTAAAAAATAAAATTCATAATTTTTCAAAGATGTGTTCGTCATCGTGCGAAGATTGGTATGCAAAAACTACGAAACTTAAAACTGCATATATGAAAGATTGTGTTACCTAGGAAAGTCGTATATTCCTGAATCCCTACAGATATCTAGGAGAGGGTAAAGGAGGTCAAGTGTCCTCATCTCTAGCGGTGATTCACATAGCAGGATTGCGATGATGCTCCTCAAAACTCTAAACCTGCTATTTGAGGAGGAAAAGGGGAGGAGAATAGGAGAGGCAACCTAAAGAGGCTCTAGCCTATGAACTATTGGTTCCCTCCTATTTATAGAGGTCCCATGTCAACTTAACCCTAATGGATCATACCTTATTGGGTATTGGATCTCCATCCAACTACCTAAGCCTCTTAGATTGGTGGATCTCTATCCAATAATCTCTTAGTGGCTCTTATTAGATCTCATCTATAGGATCCAATAATTCAGAGGCTTATTGAATATCCAATAAGATAGAGGCTTCAATAGATATCACATATCCGAACCTCTACTCATTGCAATACTTACTATATATATGTGACCCTCTAGGCCCAATATCGAACTGGTCATGAGTCATACTTGTCAAAACTCCTTCTGGCTCAATGAATTATTATCTCCATAATATTTCACTCGACTCATTGACTATGGATGTACTAGGCCACTATGCCGTAGTCCCCAGATGATATAAGGGAATCCAATCTATTGGACCCGTCTGTCCTTAATTACCATATACCTATAGTCTTTCATCCATCTAATATCCCAAAGACTGTATACTGGTTGTGGTGCTATTAGACACATACGATTTCTATTCGAGTCTCACTCTAATCGGATTTTTCCGGAGAACTCTTTCTCTCTCAATCTGAAGAATCCTGGCCAAGGATTTGTTTGAGCAAGAATACATGAGATATTTCTCTCATGACACAGAGAGTGGATAATCCTCTATTGACACTCAATAGTCCTCGTAAGGTTGGTACCACTCCCTAGTGTGTCCACACGAGCAGCTATGAGACTAGCTGCATCGATCATATAAATGGGTATATAGCACACTATTCTGTCCAATTATCTCGATGTCCTTCTCATGTAACCTATGATCAGGATTATTTAGGATTTGTGTTTAAAGGTGAATCGGTCTCATTATCATGATCTCATCACGAATCGATTCTCATTGAATAGATCCATGGACATCATAATATATTCAAGCAACAAGCAATATAAAGTGATAAAATATCTGATAATAGTAATAAGCAAAAAGACTTGTAGGACACACGTGCCATCACTCACATCATTGGCTTGTAGGACACCTATGATTAACAATCTCCCACTTGACCTAAAGCTAATCACCTATATGTCTGATTCCCATCAGACCCTGTGATGCTCAAAGACAATATGAGACAATAGCTTTGTCAGTGGATTTGCGATGTTATCTTCGAATAGAACTTTTTCCAATGCTACATCTCCTTGGGTTATGATCTCTCTGATTAGGTAGAACCTTCTCAAAATATGCTTAGACTTTTGATGAGACCTGGGTTCCTTCACTTGAGTAATCGTCCCGTTGTTATCACAATATAAGATAATCGACTCGCTACTCGGCATGACTCCTAGATTTATGATAAATTCTTCATCTAGACTACCTTCTTTGCTACCTCTGTTGTAGCAATGTACTCCACCTCTATGGTTGAGTTAGCAGTAGTATCTTGCTTGGAACTCTTCCAGCACATTACTCGTCCATTTAGGGTATACACATATCCCGAATTCGACTTGCCATCATCGACATCGGACTAGAAACACCAGTCCATGTAGCCTTCAACCTTGAGGCTACTACCTCCATATACTAGTAAAGGATTCTTAGTCTTTCTTAAGTACTTAAGGATATACTTTACTTCTTTCTAGTACTCCAAACCTAGTTCTACTTGATACTTGGTCATGATACTCAAAGCATGTGCTATATTAGGCCTGGTACAGAGTATGATATATGTGATAGATCCTATCGCTAAGGCATAGGGTATCCTATCCATGTTTGCTCTTTCTTCTAGAGTCTTTGGGGATATACTTCTAGAAAGTGATATCCCATGTCTCATCGATACGATACCTCTTTTGGAATTTTCTATGCCAAACTTGGACTGCGATAAGCTAAGCATCATCTTAGATCTATCTCTATAGATCCGAATCCCCAAGATATAGGATGCTTCCCCTACATCCTTCATGGAGAAATGTCTAGATAACCAAGCCTTTACCATCGATAGCATTTCTACATCATTCCTAATAATCAGGATGTTATCCACATATAACACCAAGAAGGTGATAGTACTCCCACTTACCTTCATGTACACACAAAGCTCATCTTCGTTCTTAACGAAGTCATAAGATCTGATTGCTTCATTAAATCTTATGTTCCAACTTTAAAAAGTTTACTTTAGTCCATAAATGGATCTAAACAACCTACACACCTTATTTGGACAGTCCTTGGATATGAATCCCTCAGGCTGTATCATATATACCTCCTCCTCGAGGTTGTCATTGAGGAACACAGTTTTTACGTCCATTTGCTAGATCTCATAATCATAGTGTGCTATAGTAGCTAATATAATTCGGATGGATTTTAGCATAGCTACGGGTGAGAAGGTTTCATCATAGTCAACACCTTGCCTTTGACGATGCCCCTTAGCCACTAGCCTTGCTTTATAGGTCTCTACCTTTCCATCTACTCTAATCTTCTTCTTGAAGATCTACTTGTAACCGATGAGTATAATACCCTCGGGTGCATCAACTAAGTTCTAAACCTTATTGGAGTACATAGAATTCATCTCAGAATTCATAGCTTCTTGCCACTTCCCGAAATCTATACTCATAATAGCCTCCTCGTAGGTCTAGGGATCAATATCCTCAATATTCTCTCATCTAATATGTCCCACATATCTCTTAAGAGGATGAGATACTTTGCCAAGCCTATGTAAAGTCAGAACTTATGTGCTAGGTACCTAAATAGACTCGGGCTATGGAGTGGTACTTGAGCTAGGTTCTCCAACCTCGCTTAACTCTATCAAGCTCTCATTATCTCCGCCAAGAATATGTTCCTTCTTAAGGAACACTGCTTTCTTAGCTACAAAAACCTTTTGGTTCTTGGGATGATAGAAATAATGCCCACAAGTTTTCTTGGGGTATCCTACGAACTTGCACTGCTCCAACCTCGATTCTAAGTTATCGATGTTGTGTCTTTCAGGCCAGCATGATATTGGGCCTTGAGGGTCATGCACATATGACACGTGTTGTAATGAGTAGAGGTTCGGATATGAGATATCCGTTGGAGCTCCTATCTTATTGGATATCCAATAAGCCCTTGAGTTGTTGGATCTTATAGATAAAATCCAATAAGAGTTGATGAGATATTATTAGATAGAGATTCACAAATCTAAGAGGCTTGGGTAGTTAGATAAAGATCCAGTACCCAATATGATAGGATCCATTAGGGTTAAGTTGATAGGAGGCCTCTATAAATAAGAGGGAACTAAAGGGTCATAGGCTAGACCACTTATAGCTACCACCTCCTATTCTCCTCTCTCCCTCCTCCTTAGCCAACAAGCCATGTTTGGGGGTGTGTGGACAGCAAGATGGGCCAACCTCTTCTTGATTGCATGGTACACGCAAGGAGGAGATATGTACGGTGATTTGATGAGCATCTTCATAGCCTCTATCATATGGATCATTATTAGAGAGGAGAACAATTGACTTCCTTCATCCCCTCTCATAGATCTATAGGTTTTTAGGGATATACAATCTCCTTAGGTAACACACATCCTTTAACCCATGGTTTTTTAGTTTTATGGGTTTTTGTGCACTAATTTTTGTACAATATTGAAACTTTCTTTTTTATGAGAAATTATGGGGTTTTTGTTTTTTATTCTTTCACTTGGCATAGTTTATAAACTGCATTGGCATAGTTTATAAACTGCATGTATTGTGTGTTAGGATCGGAGCGGCACTAAGAGAGGGGGGGGGGGGGGGGGGGTGAATTAGTGCAGCGGATTAAAACTTCGGTTTTAGAAAAATCTTTCGTACGATAAGAACGGAACTTGAAAAGTTTAACTTGAAAGCGTATTCTTAAAGTTGCGCAGCAAGGGTAATAAGAAACTAAAGCAGTAAGAAGGTATGCAGTAATGTAAATGACAATAATAAAATGCAAACCAGAGATTACGTCGATTTTAGAGTGGTTCGGTCAAATGACCTACATCCACTTGCGAGGCCCCTCTTCGATGAGGCTCCCACCTTCCACTAGCAAGTCTCTTGAAATGGAAGGGTAAACACCCCTCTTACAACCTTTTACAAGCAGCTCAACCTCTTACAAATTTTCAATAAGAAAGGAGGAGAACTCTCTAGCAAATTGAAAACAAGACTTGCTAAGACTTTCTAAGACTTTTCTCTCAATCAAAATGCTTCTCAAAAGTTGTAATCTCAGCTGAGATTTGAGGGGTATTTATAGGCCTCAAGAGGATTCAAATTTGGGCTCCAAAATTTGAATTCTCTTAGGGTTTCCGATGCTGGAGGTGCCACCGCCCAGCCAAGCGGTGCCACCGCCCAGCGCTCGGGTGCTGGACGGTGCAACCGCCCAGCCAAGGAGGTGTCACCGCCCAGCCAGGCGGTGCCACCGCTTGGCTCTCCGATTCATTGGTTTGGCTTAATTTTAGCCCAAACCAAATCTGACTTTGGGCCCAGTTGGCCCCTAACCAGGATATAGGATTATCTCTTAATCTTAATCCTAATTACAAGTGAACTACATAACACAAAAACATCCTAAGCAAGTTTTCAACCGCGAACGTCGAGTCTTGTTCTGGCGAGCTTTCCGACGAATTCCTTCCGACGGACTCCCTGCAAGCTCCCAATCTTTGTGATGACTTTAACGAGTAGCCGAGCCTTCTCGGTGATCTCCGCGAGCCTCCGACGATTTCTTCGGCGAACTTCCGACATGTTCCCGATTTCTTCTCGGTTGGTTCCGGCAGCATCTCCGATGATTCTTCGGTCTCTTAAACGTCCATCGAGCTCGACTCCGGTATCATTGATTTATGTTTTCTGGTTATCGTAGTTAATCCTGCACACTTAACTCAATAATATGGATTAGATCAATTAACCCACCAATTGATTATATCATCAAAATCCGAGATTCAACAATCTCCCCCTTTTTGATGATGACAATCAATTGATGACGGAGTTAAACATAACTCCCCCTATCTATATGCCATATTATGAGAAGATAAAAAACACTTGAATTCCATCCTATTGGATTCAAGCATAACCCGATAAGTTCTAATCGTAGAGCTTATCGTTATCCTCATTAAACAATAGTAAGTACAAAACTTCGATGAAAATCATAAGTTAAATGATAAGGGACGAATTTTGCTACGACAGAAGATAAAGATTTTCAATATAAATTTCATGATATCAATCTTGTGATATTTTCAAGGATTTGCAAGGCATATAAGACATTCATATCACACAAGTTTTTGTAATTCATATAAGTCATGCTATCGTTATGGTATAAGTCATCACTTAGTCATCACTTCTCCCCCTTTGTCATCAACAAAAAGAGACAAGTCAGCTAATTGATGATCATAGAAAAAGGTTTAGCATTTAACAAAGTTCATCATTCAAATTTGCCAGAAATAGTTTATCCAAAAGACATCATCATTTATGCAGATTAAAACAGTAGTTATCTAAAAGGAAAGATCAGTTATCGTTCAAACGATGACAAACTTGAACTTGTTGTTAAAAGCAAATAGAACAGAATAAAAAGATACATCAATTTAATCCTTAGGAGGTAATCCACAGTGCTGATACATGATATCTATTTTTTCAGTCATCTGTCGTAGTGTCTTTAAAATTTCAACTTGTTGATTCTGAATTTGTTCTTGCTGTGATTTGATCTGAGATAGCTCCGCCATAATGATATCTTCAGAGGAGGAAACAGGAGCTGAAGGTGCTGCGCCAAAGGGACTAGGAGGAGATTCATTTCCCATAAGAATTGGTGTTTCGGGTTGTTCTATTGGTGGAGGAATTGGATCCGTCCTTCTAGGTTGCATAACCCATATGCCATTGCTAAAAGTGCACCTAAGTCTTTTCAGTAGGTTTTTATTTATTATGTTATATCGATCATTTTGAATAGATTTTTCATCGGGTGAAATGCAAATGTCATAGGCATGAAGAATTCTAGTGATTAACCTCCCATATGGCAATATAGTATCTTTAGTCATAATATCCTGCATGTGTTGGCGAATTAAGTACCCAAAACAATTATGCTGACCGGTCATAATCCAATACATGGTTCCTATTTCTATTTGACTTATTTCGTCAAGATGAAATTGTTTGGGGAATATGATGCTTGTGATAATGTGATTAAGAATTTTAGAGTTGAAAGGCAGTAAGTGTTCATAGCTCTTGGGTAGGAAGTCAAGGTTTGGATTTGCAAAAATTGTTTTCACGGCTTCGGTATAGGTTGCTCCTATTGTTTTGACGTCCCATTTACCTTTAAAATAGCATCCCCTATCTTTTTCAGTTATGCCAATTAGCTCACAAATAGTGCTGTCAAATATTCTAATGGGTGTTCCTAGAAGGTAAGTGCTTAGGCTATCGTTGTCCTCATAAAGGTTGGCATAGAACAATCTAACTAATCGCGGATAGATTGGTTCATCTATTTGTAGTAGAGGTAGAGCTTCTAGGTGTGCAAACCACCTAATGGGTTCTAAGTCCTCTAGTTCATCCAGATCAACGTATTTTCCCTTATGGATACATCGTGTTTCAAATTTTGTAAAGCTAAGGGCTACCTCTTTTGATCTAAAAAGATCATGGTCAAATGAATCTCCTTCAATCCTTTTTCCTTTTGATCTCTTAGGAGCCATAATCTAGACAAGATGATGATGAAATTGTAAAAAATAAGCAAGGAAAAGAGGAAAGAAAAGAAGGAATGGGATACCAAAAAGAGGGATTTCAAGTGTTACCTTATGGAGATTATGTTGAGAGATGGAAAGCTTGGACCACCAAGAATCCTTCTCCAATGCTTCTAAGAGTTAGAATGAGGGTTAGAGGGAATGGGAGAGGGTTTTGAGAGTGTTTTTTTCGGGTTGGGGGCGGTGTCACCGCCGGCCCTAACCCCTCGGGTTAGTAAGGTTCGCTTGGTCGGTGTCACTGCCAAACCGGTCGGTGTCACCGCCGGATCTGGCGGTGCCACCGCTGGCATCCCGCGGAGGAAAGAAAAAAATTTTTCTTCCTCCCTTTTGTTTAGCTTCTTCCCTCAAGATCATAAGTTATACTTTAATGGATCATTTTGAATTGAAGAAGAAGGAAGAAATCAAATCCACAAAAGAAAGGAAAAGGACGAGTCATTTTTCGTGAAGCTCATTTTAGGGACAATTTAACATGCCTAATTCCCTTCTAATGAATTCAAATTGATCTTCGTTCAAAGCTTTTGTAAATATATCTGCTAATTGATGCTTTGTGCCAATGAATTCTAGAACAACATCATTGTTAAGGACATGATCGCGTATGAAATGATGCCTAACGTCGATGTGCTTAGTTCTAGAGTGCAGAATTGGATTTTTAGCAAGACATATGGCACTAGTATTATCACATTTTATGGGAATGTTTTTAAAGTGAATTCCATAGTCTTCTAATGTATTTTTCATCTAAATGACTTGTGCACAACATGCACTTGCAACAATGTATTCGGCTTCCGCCGTAGATAGTGCAACTGAATTTTGTTTCTTGGAAGTCCAAGAAACAAGTGCATGTCCTAAAAATTGACATGTTCCGGTTGTACTTTTTCTATCGATCCTGCATCCGCCAAAATCGGCGTCTGCATAAGCTATTAGATCAAATTTTTCAGATTTTGGATACCACAATCCTAAATTTGGAGTTCCTTTAAGATACCTGAATATTCTTTTAACACTCTTCAGATGAGATAATTTAGGATTAGATTGAAACCTAGCGCAAAGTCCTACACTAAACATAATATCTGGTCTAGTCGCGGTGAGGTAGAGTAGACTACCTATCATTCCCCTATATGTTTTTTGATCGAAATTTTCACTATTTTCATCCATATCTAACTTAGTCGCAGTACTCATAGGGGTGTTTATTGCTTTTGAATTATCCATATTAAATCGTTTTAACAATTCTAATGTATATTTAGATTGGTTAAGAAATATACCATCACTAAGTTGTTTGATTTGTAATCCCAAAAAGAAAGTTAATTCACCCATTAAACTCATTTCAAATTCATGACTCATACATTTGGCAAATGATTCACATAGTGATTCATCCGAAGAGCCAAAAATAATATCGTCAACATAAATTTGCACAATAAGAAAATTATTTTCAAAATGTTTAATAAACAATGTAGTATCAACCTTGCCTTTGGTAAAATTATTTAAAATAAGAAAGGAACTAAGCCTTTCATACCAAGCTCTAGGAGCTTGTTTCAAGCCATAGAGAGCTTTAGTCAATTTGAATACATGATTAGGAAGAAGAGAATTTTCAAATCCGGGAGGTTGTTCGACATATACTTTTTCGGAAATAAAACCATTCAAGAAAGCACTTTTGACATCCATTTGAAATAGTTTAAAATTATTACTACTAGCATAGGCAAGGAGCATCCTTATGGCTTCTAATCGAGCCACGGGAGCGAAGGTTTCTTCGTAATCGATACCTTCTTCTTGATTGAAACCTTTGGCCACTAATCTAGCCTTGTTTCTAACCACGATACCATTTTCGTCTTGCTTGTTTCTAAAGACCCACTTAGTACCTATGACTAAGTGGTCACTTGGTCTAGGAACAAGCTTCCATACCTCATTCCTCTCAAATTGGTTCAATTCTCCTTGCATTGCAATGACCCAAAAATCATCTTTTAAGGCTTCGTTAATGCATTTAGGTTCAATTTGAGAAAGGAAAGCGGCGTTAGCACAAAAATTCTTGAAAGAAGAACGAGTTTGAACCCCTTTTGTTGTATCTCCTATAATTAGCTCCTTTGGATGAGCATCTACATACTTCCATTCTTTGGGTAAAGAAATTTCGGAAGAAGATGCATTCAAATGGCTATTTTGAGGAGGGGGTTCATTTAAATTTAGATTATCAAAACCAAGATCATCATCAAAATCATTTTTCTTTAAATTATAAATTTCATTAAAAACTACATGAATAGACTCTTCTATTACTAAGGTCCTTTTGTTAAAGACACGAAAGGCCTTAGAAACGGAGGAGTAACCAAGAAAAATGCCTTTATCGGATTTAGCATCAAATTTACCTAGGGCATCCTTTTCATTTAAAATGAAGCATTTACAACCAAAAACTTTAAAATAAGAAATATTTGGTTTTTTGTTATTCCATAATTCATAGGGAGTTTTTGATAGAGATGGTCTTATTAGGACCCTATTTATGATGTAACAAGCCGTATTTACAGCTTCGGCCCAAAAATATTTGGGTAAACTATGTTCATTTAACATAGTTCTTGCCATTTCTTGTAGGTTTCTATTTTTCCTTTCAACTACTCCATTTTGTTGAGGATTTCTTGGAGTTGAGAAGTTGTGATTGTACCCATTAACTTCGCAAAAATTTTGAAAGTCACGGTTTTGGAATTCACCACCGTGATCACTCCGAATTGATGAAATCATGAAGCCTTTTTCGTTTTGAGTGAGTTTACAAAATTTAGAGAAACACTTGAAGCAATCACTTTTGTGAGCTAAGAAATAGGTCCAAGTGTATCTAGAGTAGTCATCCACAATCACAAAAGCATATTTGCTTCCACCTAGACTTGTTGTATCAATTGGTCCAAATAAGTCCAAATGGATCAATTGTAATAGTCTAGTGGTGCTAATTTGATTTTTTGGTTTGAAGCTTGTTTTTATTTGTTTGCCTAGTTGACATGCATCGCATACCTTATCCTTAATAAACTTCATATTCGGAATCCCTCGTACTAATTCTTGAGATGAGATTTTAGATATTGTTTTCATGCTTGCATGACCTAATCTCCTATGCCAAAGCCAAGCATCATCATTTACGGCGGAGAAACACATTTCATTACTTAGTTCATCAAGATTGATGGTATAGACATTATTTTGTTTTAAAGCAATCATAGTCATGTTATGATTTGGTTTTTCAATAATGCACATATTTGATTCAAATCTAACGATATAACCTTTATCGCATAGTTGACTAATACTCAAGAGATTATGTTTCAATCTATCAACTAGTAAAACATCATCAATGGAAAAACTAAATTTGTTACCAATAGTTCCCTTGCCAATGATTTTGCCTTTGTTGTTGTCTCCGAAGGTGATGTACCCTTCTTCTTTGCTAGTGAGCATAGAGAAATGAGATGGATCTCCAGTCATATGTCTTGAGCATCCACTATCGAGATACCATCTCTTGCTCCTAGCTTGTGGGTTTGTCTACAAAAGAGGATGATTTTTAGGTACCCATTTGATTTTGGGCGCCTCAAAAATTGATCCACTAACCTTGTTATTTATTTTTGAATCCTTTATAGTTCCTTTAGGAACCCATATTAATTTTTGTGAACTAATTTTCCTAAATGGACATTTGTAGGCAATATGTCCGGATTTGCAACAGAAGTTGCATTTCATATAAGAGGAAACATGTAATGTAGGTCCTTTTATGAAAGTGGTAGGATTTTGATGTAATCCTTTTACAAATCCAATTCCATTTCTATTTGCGATGTGACCCTTGTGTGCAAGGATCATATCTAATCCTTTGCTACCAACCTTAAACTTGTTTAAGGTTTCCTTAAGAAGCAAATTTTCATTTTTTATTGTTTCTAAATGCTCACACTTAGAGTATGGAGGAGTTTGAAGACTATCAAACTTATCTTGTAGCAAAGCATGCTCTTTCTTTAAGATACTTAACTTCTTGCTAACAGTTCTACATTCATCAAATAATTCATGAAAAGCGATAGAGAGTTCTTCAAAAGATAAATCTTCATTAAATAAATCACATACCTCTTCTCCTAAAGCCATTAGCGCGTAATGAGCAACTTGCTCAGTGTTGGACTCCTCTTCTTCGGACGCGCTTGAATCATCCCATGTTGCCTTGAGCGCCTTCTTCTTTGATGTCCTCTTTTTGGCTTGAGGACAATCGTTCTTGTAGTGTCTCGGTTTTTTGCATTCATAGCAAATCACTTGGTCCTTCTTTTGTTCAAATTTATTTTTTATATTATTTTTAAATTTGTTCTTTCTTAAATATTTTTTAAATTTTTGAGTCAAAAGTGCAATGTCATTGTCACTGTCCTCATCACTTGATGTTCCTTTCAAGTGGTCTTCTTGTGATTTGAGTGCCATATCCTTCCTGTTCTTTGGAAGGGAGTTCTCGAGCTCGTCATGAGCTTGACATGTCATTTCGTAGGTCATTAGAGACCCAATGAGTTCTTCAAGAGGGAATGCTTTAAGGTCTTTGGCCTCTTGAATGGCCGTAACTTTTGGATCCCAACTTTTAGGGAGGGATCTTAAGATTTTAGTTACTAGTTCAAAGTTAGTAAAATCTTTACCAAGAGCTTTGAGTCCATTGATGACATCCGTAAACCGGGTGTACATGTCTCCGATGGACTCACTTGGTTTCATTCGGAAAAGTTCGTAAGATTGCACAAGGATGTTGATTTTGGACTCTTTCACTCGGCTAGTGCCTTCATGAGTGACCTCAAGAGTTCTCCAAATATCAAAAGCCGAATCACACATTGAAACACGATTAAATTCGTTTTTGTCTAATGCACAAAACAAGGCATTCATAGCCTTTGCATTTAAAGCAAAAACCTTCTTCTCCGATTCATTCCATTCGCTCATCGGAAGAGAAGATTTTTGAAATCCATTCTCGACAATAGACCAAAGCTCAAAGTCCATAGAAATGAGGAAGATCCTCACGCGAGTCTTCCAATATGTGTAATCCGACCCATTAAACAAAGGTGGTCGTGCAATAGAATGGCCCTCTTGCATGCCGGAGTAAGCCATCTCTCTTGGGTATTAAACCAAATATGAGAGATAACCTTGCTCTGATACCACTTGTTA
Source organism: Musa acuminata AAA Group (assembly GCF_036884655.1). Taxonomy (NCBI): domain Eukaryota; kingdom Viridiplantae; phylum Streptophyta; class Magnoliopsida; order Zingiberales; family Musaceae; genus Musa; species Musa acuminata. The sequence continues at coordinate 34,274,416 of NC_088327.1, forward strand.
GGATCAGAGCGGCACTAAGAGGGGGGGGGTGAATTAGTGCAGCGGATTAAAACTTCGGTTTTAGAAAAATCTTTCGTACGATAAGAACGGAACTTGAAAAGTTTAACTTGAAAGCGTATTCTTAAAGTTGCGCAGCAAGGGTAATAAGAAACTAAAGCAGTAAGAAGGTATGCAGTAATGTAAATGACAATAATAAAATGCAAACCAGAGATTACGCCGATTTTAGAGTGGTTCAGTCAAATGACCTACATCCACTTGCGAGGCCCCTCTTCGATGAGGCTCCCACCTTCCACTAGCAAGTCTCTTGAAATGGAAGGGTAAACACCCCTTTTACAACCTTTTACAAGCAGCTCAACCTCTTACAAATTTTCAATAAGAAAGAAGGAGGAGAACTCTCTAGCAAATTGAAAACAAGACTTGCTAAGACTTTCTAAGACTTTTCTCTCAATCAAAATGCTTCTCAAAAGTTGTAATCTCACCTGAGATTTGAGGGGTATTTATAGGCCTCAAGAGGATTCAAATTTGGGCTCCAAAATTTGAATTCTCTTAGGGTTTCCGATGCTGGAGGTGCCACCGCCCAGCCAAGCGGTGCCACCGCCCAGCGCTCGGGTGCTGGACGGTGCAACTGCCCAGCCAAGGAGGTGTCACCGCCCAGCTCTCGGGTGCTGGGCGGTTCCACCGCCCAGCCAAGCGGTGCCACCGCCTGGCTCTCCGATTCATTGGTTTGGCTTAATTTTAGCCCAAACCAAATCTGACTTTGGGCCCAGTTGGCCCCTAACCAGGATATAGGATTATCTCTTAATCCTAATCCTAATTACAAGTGAACTACATAACACAAAAACATCATAAGCAAGTTTTCAACCGCGAACATCGAGTCTTGTTCCGGCGAGCTTTCCGACGAATTCCTTCCGACGGACTCCCTACAAGCTCCCAATCTTTGTGATGACTTTAACGAGTAGCCGAGCCTTCTCGGTGATCTCCGCGAGCCTCCGACGATTTCTTCGGCGAACTTCCGACACGTTCCCGATTTCTTCTCGGTTGGTTCCGGCAGCATCTCCGATGATTCTTCGGTCTCTTAAACGTCCATCGAGCTCGACTCCGGTATCCTTGCTTTATGTTTTCTGGTTATCGTAGTTAATCCTGCACACTTAACTCAATAATATGGATTAGATCAATTAACCCACCAATTGATTATATCATCAAAATCCGAGATTCAACATTGTGTTCAATTGAGTAGAATTATTTTTCATGATTGTTATAATTTTTATCGTAGTTTATAGATCTGGATAGTATCTTTTTCTCTATTAAAAGATGTTTTATAGTGGGCCTTTGACATCAAAATTATTGACATAAAAGTGACAGAAAAGGCAACAACTATTGCTACCTTAAAGGATGGCTAAAGGCTACTTGTAGCCTTGGCCAAGAGCTCTTAAAGGAGCTCTCGGCTTGGCCACCTGCAATAGATCGAGAGCAGCTATGCTGCTCTTGACTTAAGTAGGACAGAGCCCCTATAGCCAGGTTTCCTGGCTACAGGGGTGATAGAATCCCAGAGGAATTCTATGTAAATTGATCTTTGAGGGAGATCACTCCTTAGAACACTATAGGGGTTCCACCCTCCTAGAAGTTGGCCAAATGGCTACAATAGTAGATAGATCTTGTTATCAAATATATGGAGGCTATATGCTTATATAAGGCTCCAAACCCTAGCCCTAGGGGATGCTTCCTAAGTGAGTTACCCCTTTTGTCCTTAACCCTAACCAACTAGCCCAGTAACAGGGGGCAACGGCTAGCAAGCCCAAAGGCCCAAATATAAACCCTAGTCACTCTTCTTTATAGAAAAGAGGTAGCTAGGTGGGGTTTATTATAATCCCATAGGGTTTTATTAGCTACTTCTTGGTTGAGTAGGACCCAACCCTGCTAGGGTCCTATCAAGCCTGCCCTCTCTAAATCAACCTTGTCCTCAAGGTTGAGGTTCCATGAACTCAGGGAACCAGGCCTTCAACACCTCTAGTGATTCCCATGTGGCATCTTCAAGTGGTAGATTATTCCAATATACTAGTACTTTAGTAGAGGGACATCGGCGATGCATCACAATTTTGCGGTCAAGGATGGCTTGTGGTTGGGCTTGAATATCTCCATCATTAGTGGTGTTGGGCAGTTGGATTTGAGGTGACTCGTGTTCTCCCAATTTTGGCTTCAAGCATGACACGTGGAAGACAGGGTGAATTTTGGCATCATCAAGCAATTTAAGTCTGTGCGCCATGGCTTCAATATGCTCTGTGATCTGATAGGGCCCATAAAAATATGGAGATAGCTTCATGGAGGCTCGTGTGTTGATGGAGAGTTGCTTGTATGGCTGTAGGCGAAGATAAACCCAATCTTCTACTGAAAATTCTCTTTCGCTTCGTCGTGTGTCGGCTTGCTGCTTTATTCTTGCTTGAGCGGTAGAGAGATTATCACTTAGCAATTGTAGGAGTTTGTCCCTGTTAATCAATTCTTGATCGACCTGATCTACCTTGACTAAGCCAATTACATATTTTGGAATCACAAGGGCCGGCCGATCATATAGTGCCTCATAAGGGGCATATTTTGTAAATAAATGATACATAGTATTATACCACCATTCGGCCCAGGGAAGCCATTTCACCCACTCCTTTGGCCGATCACTAGCGAAACACCAAAGGTATGTCTCTAAACACCTATTTATCATCTCTGTTTGGCCATCAGTTTGTGGATGATATGATGTGCTCATCTTGAATTTGGTGCCTTGTAACTGAAATAACTCGATCCAAAATTTACTAATGAAGATCCTATCATGATCACTTATAATGGACCTTGGTAGCCCATGTAGTTTAACTATATTTTCTATGAAAATCTGGGCAATACTAGCAATAGTGTAGGGATTTCACAAAATATAAAAATGAGCATATTTTGTAAGTCGATCAACCACTATAAGAATTATGCTTTTACCTTTAGAAGGTGGTAGCCCTTCGATGAAGTCCATGGAGATGTCAGTCCACACCGAGTCCAGTATGGGTATGTTAGAACCCTTACAGATTCTAAACTTGGGATTGATCTCTTTAGGAGATCGACCTCCTCGGAACTCTATAGGGGCTCCTTCCTCCAAATTGCTTCAGTAGAGGGGCTTATTAAAAGAGGATGAATATATGACTATTTATAGGGCTTCTAAACCTTAACTCCTAATAAGACTCCTAACTCAAGACTCCTATTCCTTTATAACTCCTAATGCTTCTCTAAGAACGACCCATAATAAGACTCCTACTTAAGACTTCTATTCCTTTACAACTTCTAATACTTCTCTAAGAAATAACCTTCTAACCCTAGTCGGTCTCTTCACCTCTTTAATAGGGGTTGGCTAAGTAGGTTAACATGAATGCCCCTCTCAATTAGGACTCTCCTAGCTAGAGTCCTAACAAACCCACCCTCTTCAGATCAGCTTTGTCCTCGAGGTTGGGATTCCATGAACTCAAGGAACTAGGTCTTCAGCTCCTTATATGATTCTCATGTGGTGTCTTCAAGTGGTAAATTATTCCAATACACTAGTACTTCAGTAGAGGGACATCAGCGACGCATCATGAAACTGCGGTTGAGGATGGCTTGTGGTTGGGCTTGAATAACTCCATCCTCAGTGGTGTTGGACAGTTGGATCTGGGGTGACTCGTGTTCATCCAACTTGGGCTTCAAGCATGACACGTGGAAGACAGGGTGAATTTTGGCATCTTTGGGCAATTTAAGTTTGTACGCCATGGCTCCAATATGCTCTGTGATATGATAGGGCCCATAAAAATGTTGGGATAGCTTCGTGGAGGCTCGAGTGTTGATGGAGAGTTGCTTGTATAATTGTAGGTGAAGATAAACCCAATCTCCTACTGAAAATTCTCTTTCGCTTCATCGTGTGTCGGCTTGCTGCTTCATTCTAGCTTGAGTGATAGAGAGATTATCCTTTAACAATTGTACAAATTTGTCCCTGTCAATCAATTCTTGGTCGACCTGATCTACCTTGGTTGAGCCAATTATATACTTTGGAATCACAAGGGCCGGCCGACCATATAGTGCTTCATAAGGGGCACATTTTGTATTATACTACTATTTGGCCTAGGGAAGCCATTTCACCCACTCCTATGGTCGGTCACTAGCGAAACACCAAAGGTACGTCTCTAAACACCTATTTACCACCTCTGTTTGGCCGTCCATTTGTGGATGATACGTTGTGCTCATTTTGAGTTTAGTGCCTTATAATTGAAATAACTCTGTCCAAAATTTACTGGTGAAGATCCTGTCATGATCACTTACAATGGATCTTGGCATCCCTTGTAGTTTAATAATATTTTCTATGAAAATCTAGGCAATACTAGCAGTAGTGTAGGGATTTCGCATAGCACAAAAATGAGTATATTTCATAAGTCGATCAACCACCACGATTATTGTGCTTTTACCTTTGGAAGGTGGCAGCCCTTCAATGAAGTCCATGGAGATGTCAGTCCACACCATGCCTGGTATGGGAAGTGGTTGTAGCTTCCTTAGACTTGCCACTGTTTCACCCTTATGCTATTGACATACATCACATTGTGCCACATATTTATCAATAATTTTTTTCATTCCTCTTCAATAAAAATTTTGCTTCACTCTTTTGTAGGTTCTTAGGAATCTGAAATGCCCTATTGAAGGTGCAGAGTGCATTTCATATAGGATGATTTTGATGCAAGGGGAGTCAAGTATAAGCACAATGCAACCTTTGTAGCGTAGATCTCTCGAATCCCAAGTGTAGTGGGCTATTAAACTTGGATTCTCCAATTTTTTTATGATGTTACTAATCTTTGGATCCTTCTTCTATTCTTCCCTAATGTCCTTGAGGAAGTTGGTGGTAGGAAGGGAGATAGCTGAAAAATTAGCTTACTCAGGTAGCCATGAGAGTGCATCTGCAATAACGTTTTCTTTTCATTTTTTGTAAATAATTTCATAATCAAATCTAAAAAGTTTAGTTACCCATTCTTGCTTCTTAGGGGATGATATCTTTTGCTCCAAAAAGTACTTGAGGCTTCTATGGTCAGTTTTAATTTGAAATCGCCGACCGATCAAGTAGGGTCTCCACCTTGTTACTGCGTGCACAATGGCGAGCATCTCCTTATTATATATTGATATATTTTGATGGAAGGGAGATAATGCCTTGCTGGTGCATGCGAGTGATTGACCATCTTGCATGAGAACGACTCCAATTTCAACTCCAGATGCGTCGACCTCAATGATGAAGGGTCGGTTGAAATTTGGTAGCGCTAGCACCGGCGTCGTCATTATAGCTGCCTTAAGTTTGTCAAAGGCAGTGGTGGCTTTGTTCGACAATTGGAAGATATCTTTTTTCCATAGAGAAGTGAGGGGTGCGCTGATCTTCCCATAATCCTTAACAAATTTTCAGTAGTAGCCTGTTAGTCCAAGGAAACTGAATAGTAATTTCACATTTGTAGGTTTCGGTCAACCTTGCATTGCTTCAATTTTTGTTGGGTTTATTGCCACTCCTTCTGATTTTATGTGCCCAAGGTACTCTACTTTTTGCTGGAGAAAACTGCACTTGAGCCGAATTTGGTGGTAATCAGATCAGAGGTCCAACTTCATGAAGACTCGAGCTCCTTTTAACTTATCAAAAAGTTCATCCACCCTTGGTATTGGGTACTTGTCCTTGACGATGTTGCTATTTAAAGCTCGGTAGTCAATGCACATCTGCCAAGTTCCGTCCTTCTTGCGTACAAGTAGCACCGATAAGGAATTGGGGATGTAACTTTACCAAATCACCCCTATTTCAAGTATCTCCTTTACGATCTTTTCAATTTCATCCTTCTAGAGGTGAGGATATTAGTACGACCGAGTGTTCGCTGGTGGCTTTCCTGGAAGTATTGGAATCCGATGGTCATGTTGCCGAGTAGGAGGAAGACCGTGCGACTCAGCAAAAATATCGGCAAATTCAACAAGCAATTGGGCGAGATTTTGATCTTCAATTTCTATTTTCTATCATGCCTCCCGAATTTATTATAGATCAACAATAATCCATTCCAGGATCCAATCACATATTTAAGAATACGGAGAAAACATTCAAGTCATTTCCATATATTCCATAATCCATAAGACTTGTGTAGTTTATAATCATACCATCATATCACTTAATGATCCATAAAATCTAAAGCCAACTCAACTAAACCATAACCACATCATAAATCTATAAGCGTGGCAATCTATACAATCACAAAACTAACATATACCATATGTTTATATCATTAAAGAGTTTAAACTTAACATTCCCAAAATTCTGACATGAGAGGTACGTTCCAAATATTAACAAGACAAATCAATATAGAGTTATCGTTGATATTTCATTTCACACAAAAGGAACTTATACAACATCAACTTATCAAGGATGAAAGATCGGCCCCAAAATCATTTGGCTTTCCACTACCTCAGCCCGTTTTAAACATTCTAGTGAGCGATAAGCTATCCTGAAAAATTTATATAGCAATAGGGTGAGCACATAGAACTTAGCAAGTGACTAACATATCCATGACAAAGAAGATAATTTCGAACAAATAAGGTTTGAAAAATATAAAGCAGAGATACAAGATGAAACAAAAGCATGTTTTGTTCGAATGCAGAATTAAAATGTCATATCGTTCGAAGCATGTTTTGTTCATTCAATCGAGAAAAGGTAATTGGAGCATATCATTGGCATAAGGACCATATCCATGGCATATGGTATTTTTCAAGGCATAACAAAGACATCTAAACATTTTGGAACATATTAAAGAACAAAACATGAACATAAGCTCAAATGTCACATGACGTTGCATTCATTTTATTCTCATCCAAAGCATGCATAGAAATATAGCCAAAGCTTTGGATATCATATCAAACAGATAGAAGGTGAAGTGGGATCTCAAACATAATCTCCCACATCTGGGAGCATCATCCATTCACGTCTGGATGAAGCTAGAGGGGGTCGGTAGAGCATCGCGGGCTCTAAGCACATACCCATTATCATTTCTGGCAAAGGTTCAGATAATCCCTTTACTATTTCTAGCAAAGGTCTAAATAATCCCTTTACCATTTCTGGCAAAGGTTTAGACAATCCCACAAATACTGGATTATAAAAAGGCATTGTGAACAATAAGGTTGATACATATCGGAAACACATGCGGAACAATGGAATGCATGTGCCTATACAAATCATTGCGATACAAACATGAACTTTACATGATAGCTATAGGTATACAAATAATTGCTGGACAAAAGTATACAGGAATTTAAGGCAATAATACAAAGCTCAACTAAAGTAAGGGTTTTTGCTGAAATCGATTTCCAAAAGGAAGAAATAAGAAGAGCCGAAATCGACCAAAGCTCGATTTTAGTAGAATTTGAGAGGCATTTGTATGAATTAAAGGATAACCATTTATACTCCAATTTATACAGAATATGTCATTCGAAAGATGTGTTAATCTATTTTCAGATAAATTAAACTTTGCTAGAATTGGAGTTTACAGTAGGGAGTTACAAATAATTTCGTAGTGAAAGGTCTGAAAACATCAGCTCTGTTTTACTGAATCCACAGGATCGATATAAACAGATGTTTTCAGTTTGCATTTATATTCCAAAAATTTTAAATTAGATAAGAACAGAAAGATATTTGAGTCTAGTTTTCAATAAATCATATTTTGCATGAATTTGAGTTCCCAGCAGAAAGTTATAAGCAGTTAAGCAATAAGAGGTTAGAAATTACCTTCCCTATTTTGCAGAATCTATAGGGTTAATTGAAACAGAAGTCTAAGTAGGCATTTAAACTCCAAATCATTCAATCTATATATCAAAATAAAGATCTTTAAGTCTACTTTCAAATAAATCAGACTTTGCCTAAGTCAGAGTTTAGTGCTAAAAGTTAGATCAAACAGTGCATAGAGGTCAGATTACCGAAAAATTTTAGATTCATGGCTTTGTATCAAAACGAAAGAAAGGTTTGGTTCTAAGCTGAAATCTTTCAAACTATATAGAATTAAAATGAAAACATAGATTAGGATTTCTGTGGGATAGGGTTAGAACACTTACCTTAGAAGAGTTTGATTCCCAAATGTGGGGGAGTTGATGCAAAGCCTCAAGCAAAGTTTCCTCTTCCTTTTCTTCTTCTTCTTCTTCTTCTTCTTCTTCTTCTTCTTATTCTTCTTCTTCTTCTTCTCAAGCAAAGTTTCCTCTTCCCCTTCTCTTCTCAAACTAACGTTGGTTGCAAAAACTTAAGTTTTTTCTTTAATCTCTCATCTAATTACTTGGGTTTGGCTAATACAAGAGTTGCAAGGTGTCAAATATGCATGAAAGAGCTTATGTGTCATCCTTAGAGCAAACATAAGTGGTACCAACCGTAGGTTAGCGAGTGACACATGTACACCATTTTTCTTTTTTAACTTAAATCTGAATCTTTCATAATCATATCAAACTTCTAATATTTACTCTTAGGTCCCTAGCCATAAACTTTTAATATAATATTATTTAATATAAAATAATTATTAAATAATCCTCATATTTATAAACAAGCATTTACTAAAATTTTCAAAATGGGGGATGTTACATTTTATTCCCCTCTAGTTGCTGCTGGAGATGCATCAAAAAGTTACCATTTACCTTGTGCAAAACTTTCTCCATTTATTAGGTCGAAACGATGGTTACGTTGCTTCTGCGCTTCCCGCATAGGATGATCTATTTGCCTTTGCAGTAGAATTTCATAATTAATTTGGAGAAGTTCCAAGAGATATCACCTAGCATCCTCAGCCATTCTATGTCAAGCATGGCCTCATAGTTATCAATTGGTAGGAGGAAGAAGTCGATGATAATTTCTTGGTCTTGTAGTAATAGTTTCACCTGCGGACATCTTTGGTCGCACTTTAAGATTCTTCCGTCGGTGACCTTTACGTCAAACTTGCTGCAACCTTCAATGTGGAGTATCATCCGAGCTGCAACCTTACTGTTTAGAAAGTTATTAGTGCTACCCATGTCGATGAGAATAGTGATCGTTTGTTGTTTAAGAAGGCCTCCAACTTTCAACGTTTGCAGGTTTGAATAGCTGGCTAGTGCATGTACCGTAAAGTCGGTCAGTTGTGGCTCTTCTTCCGCATCTTTTTTTTCATGTTTAAGGCTCTCTTCTGAATATTCGATGACCTCTTCTTCTATTGGTTCAATCACAAGAAGTCCCCCTTTTTTACATAGATGCTCGTGGCTCCACGACTCGTCGTAGTGCCAACATAACCCCTTTGCAGATCGCTCTCGAAGCTCTTATCTTGTTAACCTTTTTGGTGCAGGGGCCCGGTTAACAGAAGGGGGGGCTGAGGGCTTTAGTATTTCTAGTCAGAGAGTGACTCTAGTCCTTCAGGCTTCATGGCTCAATCGCTCCTCTTGAAGTCATGCGAAAGAGATGACTACTATAAGCGTGTACAGTTGTTGTGCTTTAACTTCTCCCCGGATCTTTGGCTTCAAGCCCTCAATGAAGGTCCCTAATAGCTATTTTTCAAACAATCATGAGATTGATTAGATATCCTTTCAAACCTGGTTTGGTACTCTTGAATGGTGGAGGTTTGTCGGATCTTTGCTAGTTATCTATCAATATTCTCGTAATCGATTGGTCCAAAGCGGATCAATAGTCCTTCTTTGAATTATCGCCATGAAAGGACTCCATGAGTATGTTCTGTTGAATCTCATATTTCGACGTATCGACAGAAGGCTTTGGGTCATGGACTCGGGCATCAGGCCAAGAAGAGTGGGTATTGCGCTAAGGAAATCGGAGTTGTGGAGTCAACTGACCGATTGGGTAGGCCGTAGGAGAGAACGATGCACCGAAGAATCAAACGAAGCGTCGAGGGACCAATGACATGCCGGACAACTTGATTAATGCTTAGTAGTAATTGTCTAGATCGAAGTTTGTTTTATATGTGCAGGATTAACTATGATGGAAGTAAGATATGCAGTAGGAGTTGCGTCGGAGTCAAGACCATGATCATGTTGGGGGTTCGAGAGTTCGACGGAAGTCTAGACGGTCGTCAGAAGTTCTATAGGAACAAATCCGAGAAGTCCAGGAGCTTGCCAAAGAAGCTCGTCGAAACTCACCAAGTGGATCGTCGCAAGTCCAGGAGTTTGCCGAAAGTCCGTTGGAGCATCGCCGAGGGTTCGTCGGATGTTCATCGGAAGTTCGCCGGAAGCTCGCCGGAAGAAGCGATTGACGCACTAAAGCAAGTTACAGTAAATGTCTTAAGAAATATCATAGTTAGCATGTAGATTAAGCTAGGAATGGGAGGTGATCCCATTAACTTAATCTGGGGGCAATTGGACCCTTGACAGACCCAAATTGGGTCGAATGGATCAGCCCATTCGGACCCAGATTTCCTGGCCGGCGGTGGCATCGCTTGGGTTGACGGTGGCACCGCCTGGGTCACGGTGGCACCGCCTAGGAGCTCAGTCTCCCAGGAAAGCTAGGCGGTGGAACTGCCCCAATCAAGCGATGGCATCGCCTGGGCTCAGTCTCCGAGCAAGATTGGGCGGTGACACCGCCCCAGTCAGGTAGTGGCACTGCTAGAGCTCTGTCAGGCGGTCGTACCACCCAGTCTGGCGATCGTACCGCCCAATCTGGCGATCGTACCGCCAGGACCCCGGAAATCCAGGAGATGATATTTTTGAGCTCCAAATTCAAACCAGTTTGGGGCCTATATATACCCCACCCTTTCTTGCATGAAAGGGCACTGAAAATCCAATTTACTCTGTGATTTTTAGAGCTCAAAAGTGTTGTGAAGGCTAGAAGTTCTCCTCCCTCTTTTCTTCCAAGTTTTGATCTTTCAAGAAAGGAGAGAAAATTCTATAAAGGTTGTCTCCTAAGCCCGTCAAAAGGAGTGAAATTGTAAAAGGGTGGTTGGCCTTCGCCTATTGAAGGAAGGCCTCTAGTGAACGTCGGTGATCTCATCAAGAGGAGGAAAACAAAAGTGGATGTAGGTCAAGATTGACCGAACCACTCTAAATCTCGGTTTGCATTTACTTTCTGTTTTCTATCTTAACTGCAAACTACGTCCATAACTTTACTTTAACTGCACTTCGCCTAATCTAAGTTAAAGCAATTTCTGAATCATCTTCCTTACTGAAATCGTTTTTATCGTACGAACGCAAGTTTTAATCGTCGAAAGTTTTTCGCTACACTAATTCACCCTCCCTCTCTTAGTGCTCTTGATCCTAACAATTGGTATTAGAGCCACGGTTTTCTATTTTGGTTTAACACCTATATAGAAATGGCTCTTTTCAGCATCCAAGAGGGTCACTCTCTTATTCGTCCTCCCTTCTTCAATGGGATGGACTATACTTATTGGAAAACTCGAATGAGAGTTTTCTTGCTTTCGTTGGATTTAAATTTATGGAATATTATCGAGAATGGTTTTCGAATGTCTTTTCCAATGAACCATTGGAATGATTTGGAGAAGAAGACGTTTTCTTTAAATGCTAGAGCTATGAATGCTTTATTTTGTGCCTTAGACAAAAACGAGTTTAATCGGGTTTCTATATGCGAAACGGCTTTCGATATTTGGCGCACTCTTGAAATCACACACGAAGGTACAAGTAATGTAAAAGATTCTAAAGTAAATTTTTTAATGCATGATTTCGAGCTTTTTCGAATAAAGCCGTGTGAAACCATTGTTGACATATACACCTGTTTTATGGATATTGTCAATGGTTTAAAAGCTCTTGGCAAATGTTTCTCGAATTTTGAACTTATTAGTAAAGTTTTACGATCACTTTCTAAAGCTTGGGAATCAAAAGTAACGGCAATACAAGAATAAAAGATTTAAATAATTTTCCACTTGAAAAACTTGTCGGTTCATTGATGACATATGAAATGGTGTGTAATGCATATGATGAACATGATAAACAAAACCACATTCTAAAGAACAGGAAGGATTTGGGACATAGAACATTTGAAGACCACTCGAGCATAAGCTCAAGTGATGGTGAAAAAAAACTACTCACTAAGAAATTTAAAAAATTAAAGAAACAAAAATTTAAGAACAAAAAGAACGGAACTACTTGCTTTGAACGCAAGAAGAAGAACACAAAGTGGGATGAATTGAGCTCCTCCGAAGACGAGGAGAAAATCAAGAAAGGCGAGGTGACAAACTACGTCTTAACGACATTCAACGATGAGGTAATCAAAACCCCCTTAATTTATTTCGAAATTACATGAGCTTTCCATAATGCATTTTCTTTTTTAGTATAAAATTAATTTTCTTAAAAATTGTATGTTTAAATAATATAATGAAAATGCTAATGAATTAGGATTATGCTTATCATGCTTACCTTTCCAATGATTTAAAAAATAATCATGAAAATTACTTGTTTATGGGAAACAAAATGATTTTCATTAAAATACCTTATGAAATCATGCTATATGTGGTTAAGAAGTAATAATGTGTATCATGTTGATTTCCATTGTTATTTCTCGATTTTGATTAAATAAAATCATGTTTGAGTTGAAGTAATGCATAATGATGTAATGAAAATATTAAATGTTTTGATAACATGATTGCCGATTTTATGCATGAGATTTTAAGGTTATACATGATGATTTTTGTGATTTAGTGGTCTTGATGGTTTTCATGATGAAATTCATTTTTTGATTTTAAATATTGATGCATGTGTTTACTTGACATAAATGAAATAAATCACATGAATTGAAACAACTAAAAAGAGAAAGGGTTTCTTTTAGAAAAAATTAATTTTCCTACTTTCTCGATTTTTCCAAAAGGGAGATTAATGAATCTATTTATATCACTTTTATGAATCTCTTGGACCATAAAAATAATTTTGATAATTTAAATTTGAATAAATTTTTATCGAAATCATGATCTTGATTTCTCGTGATTTATAACTTGAAATTGCTTATGAATCAAGATCTTATTTTTTTAACTCCCATGTTTCTTCTTGTCATTTACTAAAGAAGAAAAATTATCCAAATGAATCTTGAATGTTCTTTCGGTATTCATGAATTGAATATAACTTGTGATTTTTTTTTAATCGTCATTTTGATTTCTCGAGATTCGATACATGAGATTTTATTATGAATCAAAATTTCTCATTAATCGATCTCCTATGATTCTACTTGATATTTTCTTAAGAGGAGATTTTCTAAGTGAATCATGATTTTTTCCTTGTGACTTCTTGGATTTATTACTTGATTTTCTTTTAAAACAAGATCTCTTCTTTGTACTCCTATGATTTTTCTTGATATTTTATTTAAAAAAGATATTTACTATATGAATCATGTCTTTTGGTATTCAAATGATTTTATCTTTCATGATATGATTTCTTTGTACTTATGGCATGCATGGCTTGAAATGTTTTGGATTGATGCATGCAACACTAAGATTTTTCCCTTAGATAAAAATGCATGCAACACTTTGATTTTTTTTAAATAATGTGAAAATCAATAATTATCATTTTATGATAGAATGATGATTTGGAATCATGCATGTAATAATGATGTTATATTTTATATTTTATGATTTGGTATGATGCATGCAATGATGAAATATTCATGAATTTGAAATGATGTATGCAATACTTATGATAATGATGTACATGATGTATTGCATATGATGTGTATCATGAATGCTTTAAATGATGAATGTTTGGTATCATGATTAACATGTTGATAAATGCCTAAAAATTTTAATGTTTGAGTATCATGTATGATATGCTCATAATAATGAATGATTTATTTTCTCTATATCATACATGAAAAATGAAATGTAAGGTTTTGAAAATGTGCATGTTTTAATTTGAAAATATAATGATGCACAAATGAGATTGATACTAACCTTTGTTATGATTTAGAAATTGATGTAAAGGGTTTTTCCCTTGTTTTTTGACAATGACAAAGGGGGAGATAGCTCGCTTGCACAATTCAAGAAGAAAGCAAAAATTCCACTTCGAAAAAGAGAAGAAATTGCTATCTTGAATATCACCAATAATTACTAGCTTGAAATCTCAAGAAAATACAAAATGTGCTATCTTGCCTATCTCAAGATGCTAAACATGCTAAACTTGCACTTTGCAATGGAAGCAAAATTGCGAGCTCAAAAATTACAAAGGAAGCAAAATTTGCTAGCTTGCAACTTGTATATTTCAAGAAGCAAGAGTTGCTTTTTGAACATCTTAAAACCGCTAGCTTGCATGTTCTAAAATGTTGTTGCTAGCTTGTATGAAGTAGAACATGCTATCTTACTACCTTGTATATCTAAAACTTGATAGCTTGTATATTCTAATGTGATATAGCACTTGCTAAATTTTTGCTAGTTTGCACGATGTAGCATTTGCTAAATTTTCAACCTTACAAATTGCATAATGATAAAACTTGATATTATGTTTTTCATGCAATATGTTGAACATATGCAGAGTTACGAATATTAATATAGACTGAACATCGTTCACAGATTTTTCTTGAATCTCTTTACGTTACTCATTGTCGGATTTCATATTGAAATTGAATATTTCTATAACATGCTTACTCTAAAAATCTTGTGCCTTGGTTTCCATAATAAGTATGTTATATTGTGATTTGAGAAGATTCTTACTCTTTTAATCCTTCAAAAATGTGTCCGAATACATGAACTTATTTTTCGGACTTTCTTGATTCAAGGATCAAATCACTTAATTGCCAAGATGATTTTACACAATTACATGTCTTAATTACATGTTGGAAATTATGTGTTTTGAATACAAAAATTTTCATGAAAATAAGCATGTTGATTGTATTTGAAAATCTATAGCAAAACCTTGTTCGAATGCATGAAAGTGTTAAATTTCATTTTCGGATTTTCTTGATCCTAATAATCAGATTTTCTCGATATATTATTCTCTTCCGAACCAAATAAACATATGTCATATCGAGCTTGATTCATTTCATTGATTTTTGACATATGGAATCATCCAGCAAATGCATTTCTCATAGACTTATCATGTGAAAAATATTTTTTGAGAAATAGATTTGATGATTCCTTCTTATAAAAGGAAGATATTTTTACGTACAATGATTTGATTCACATACTTATCTTAATCCTTGCAAAAATGAAGCTTGCTTTAATATCTTATCGATTTGAACTTCACAAATGGCTTTCATCCTTCATGCAAAAAGATAACAACAAATAAAAAGGAAGAAGTAATGAAAGCTATCTCCATGTCATGTTTTCTTGAGATGTTTGTATAGTTGGTATCCTATCACTCATTGTTGAAAAATGACATAAACCTAGTTATGGCATGAATAATTACCGCACTTATGTCTAAAATTTACTTATATCATTCTCCTTTTTATTGATGACAAAGGAGGAGAAATATATGAATTGATGCTATAAGTGCCATATTATGTTAAGATATCAAAAGAAGCTTGCATCGAAATATATGGTAAATTGATGCTATGATTATGCCATGTTTGTATCATGTTAAGATATCATGAACTTGCATCGCAATTTTACTTGCTGATATCTTGACATGTGATGAAATGCTATGATTGCTAAACACTTGAAATGCTTGCATCATGTTAAGATATCAAGAACTTGTATCATAATTTTACTTATTGATATCTTGCCATGTGATGAAATGCTACAATTGATAAACACTTGAAATGTTTACGTTACGATATCAAAAGCTTACATCATAATTTTACATGTTGATATCTTACCATTTGATGATAGCAAACTTGCATGATGGTAAAAATAAATATTATGTTTTTCATGCAATGAGTTGAACTTATATAACAAATATTGATTGTGGTACTTCTCCTTTTTGTTGATGATAAAGGGGGAGAAGTATGTTGATGACTTGACATGTTATGCATAAGTTTATGATGATATATTGCTTGGATTTTTTAATCCAAGAGTTTCTATCAATATGGCATATTGATAGGGGGAGTTTGTTTAAACTCCAGGAGTTAAGGTTAACTCCGTCATCAAGTGATTATCATCATCAAAAAGGGGGAGATTATTGAATCTCATATTTTGATGATGAAACCACTTGATATATATTTATAATTTAATCTACGTTTTGAGTGATGCAGGATACTTCGATCAGGATGAGACAATTCAAGCAGGAAAATCATGTTGGGCCGGAGGAACATGTCAGAAGATTGGACGTCGGGTCGGTGGCTCGGTCGACGTATAGATAGAAGGCTTTGGGCTGTGGACTCAAGCATCGGGCCAAGAAGAGTGGGTATTGCGCCAAGGATATCGGAGTTGCGAAGTCAATTGGCCGATTAGGCAATAGGCTGCAGGAGAGGACGATACACCGAAGAATCAGACGAAGCGTTGAGGGACCAATGATATGCCGGACAACTTGATTAATCCTTAGTATTAATTGTCTAGATCGAAGTTTGTTTTACATGTGCAAGATTAACTATGATAGAAGTAAGACATGCAGCAGGAGTTGCGCCAGAGTCAAGACCATGATCACGTTGGAAGTTCGAGAGTTCGACGGAAGTCCCGATGGTCGTCGGAGGTTCTATAGGAACAAATTTGAGAAGTCCAGGAGCTTGCCAAAGAAGCTCGTCGAAACTCGCCAAGTGGATCATTGCAAGTCCATGAGTTTGCCGGAAGTCCGTCTGTGCATCGCTGAGGGTTCGTCAGATGTTCGCCGGAAGCTCGTCGGAAGAAACGATTGACACACCGGAGTAAGTTGCACTAAATGTCTTAAGAAATATCGTAGTTAGCATGTAGATTAAGCTAGGAATGGGAGGTGAACCCATTAACTTAATCTGGGGGCAATTGGGCCCTTGACAGACCTAAATTGGGCCAAATGGATCAGCCCATTCGGATCCAGATTTCCTGGCCGACGGTGTCACCGCCCCAATTAGGCGGTGGCACTGCCTGGGCTCAGTTTCGAGCAAGACTGGGTGGTGGAACGGCCCTAGTCAGGCGGTGGCACCGCGAGAGCTTGGTCTCTGAGCTCTATCAAGCGGTCGTACCGCCCAGTCTGGCGGTCATACCGCTAGGACCTCGAAAATCCGGGAGATGACATTTTTGAGCTCCAAATTCAAACCAGTTTAGGGCCTATATATACCACACCCTTTCCTGCATGAAAGGGCACTGAAAATCCAATCTTACTCAGTGATTTTTAGAGCTCAAAAGTGTTGTAAAGGCTAGAAGTTCTCCTCCCTCTTTTCTTCCAAGTTTTGATCTTTCAAGAGAGGAGAGAAAGTTCTATAAGGGTTGTCTCCTAAGCCCGTTAAAAGGAGTGAAACTATAAAAGGGTGGTTGGTCTTTGCCTATTGAAGGAAGGCCTCTAGTGGACGTCGGTGACCTCATTAGGAGGAGGAAGCCAAAAGTGGATGTAGGTCAAGATTGACCGAACCACTCTAAATTTCGGTTTGTATTTACTTTCTATTTTCTGTCTTAACTGCAAACTACCTCCATAGCTTTACTTTAACTGCACTTCGCCTAATCTAAGTTAAAACAATTTCTGAATCAGCTTCCTTATGGAAATAGTTTTTATCGTATGAACGCAGCCCCCCCCCTCTTAGTGCTCTTGATCCTAACATGTTCAAACTAGTCAAACCACTATATGACATCCCCTTCAAGATGTATAACTATAATTTCTATCATAGATGCGTCCATGGTTTTGTGGTACCGAAAATATTGCTCCGTGCACGAGATCTAACCAATCGGGTCTCCTTCTTCCCATCTAGGGAAGTCCACTCTCATTCATGGATAGTTGAGATCGGTTATACAGCCTCCCCTCTCTTGGAATTCATCTCTTCAGGCTTGGTGTGATTGGTCAGAGCTCTCTTCTTGATGTGATTTCTTCGGGCTTGGTGGTCGGCCCAAACTGAGTTCGGTAAACAGAGTCCGAATCTTATCCTTCATTCGCACCTCGAAGGCTTCGAATTTAGCATTGATTACATCCTCTGATGCCATAGTATATGCCTTCAAATCGGTAATGTTAAGATCTCTCTTTTGTTTTTCGGTTAAAGACATGTATAGGTTGAGAGAAGTGGTGGTCGAAAGGGTTGGTGGATTGGTGGATGTAGGCTATAGTTTATGCTTGTTTTGTGGCTGTTTTGGGTATAGTTTAACAGTGTGGTTTGGTGGAGTTTTAGGGCTATAATGGTAGTGGATGAAGGTTAGGAAAAAAAGTTTTTAATCTATGGTAGATGGCAGCAAAGGTTTGATAGAAATCAGTGGAAATTGTTGCAGATATGTGTTGTCTTGTAAGAGCAGAATTATCATCGAAGAAATAGCGGTTTCTCGATAAAATTTCTAGCAAAAACTAAGAGATTTGAGGAGGGAATTTGATAGTAAAATTTTGGTTTATATATGTTAAGACTCTAGATAGGAGAGTCCTAATTGAGAGGGACATTCATGTAAAACCTACCTAAGCTGATCCCTATTAAAGAGGTGAAGAGGCCGGCTAGGGTTAGGAGGTTGTTTCTTAGAGAAGAATTAGGAGTTGTAAAGGAATAGGAGTCTTGAGTAGGAGTCCTATTAGGAGTTGGTTAGAAGTAGGAGTCTTGAGTAGGAGTCCTATTAGGAGTTAGGGTTTAGAAGCCCTATAAATATCCATGTATTCCTCCTCTTTTCATATGTAATAGATGAATCTTTTCTGCAGCCTTTAAGTAGCAACTTGGAGGGAGGAACCCCTATAGAGTTCCAAGGAGGCCGATCCTCTAAAGAGATCAACCCCAAGTTTAGAATCTGCAAGGGTTCTAACACCTAGTATCAAAGCAACGTTCTTGGGGTCTCACTATCCTTCCACATCCATCCATTAGCCCTCCATAGCTGCCCAAAGTAATTCCCATAATTACTTAAAAGATCGTTGCCAAATTCTACTATCATCTTCGCCGTCCACAATTGATCGGTCGACGATTTCAAATTAAAACCGACCATAAAAGCCTCAAGTACTTTTTGGAGCAAAAGATATCATCCCCTGAGGAGTAAAAATGGGTAACAAAACTTCTTGGATTTGATTATGAAATAACTTATAAAAAAGGGAAAGTGAATCTTATTGTAGATGCGCTTTCACAACTACCCGAGCAAGCTGAATTTTCGGTCGTTTCACTTCCAACCAGCGACTTCCTTGAGGATATTAAGATGGAATGGTAGGAAGATTCGAAGATCAATAAGATCATAAAAAAATTGAAGGAAGCACCAAGCTCCGTGGCTCATTACAATTGGGACTCAAAAGAATTACGCTATAAGAGACGCATTGTGCTTGTGACAAATTCTACTTGCATCTTTATGAGCAGATTTTGGACAAAGTTATTCCATATGCAGGGTACTAAAATGAAAAAGAGTACGGCATATCAGCCACAAATTGATAACTAGACGGAAGTTGTAAATAGGTGCTTGGGAGATAGCCCAAAGCCACCCACAAATATAACTATCCAAGGAGAACTCTAGACCCAGCCAAGTGTCATTATTGATCGACGGATCATGACTTAACGATGATAACCCACTACTGAAGTGCTAATACAATGGGCAAACCTACCAACAGAAGATGCCACTTGGGAGAACTATGATGACTTGAAGATCAAATTCCTAGAATTAATGAATCATCAACCTCGAGGACAAGGCTGATTTGAAGAGAGCGGGTCTGTTAGGACTCTAGCTAGGAGAGTCCTAATTGATAGGGACATTCATGTAAAACCTACCTAAGCCAACTTTTATTAAAGAGGTGAAGAGGCCGGCTAGGGTTAGGAGGTTGTTTCTTAGAGAAGAATTAGGAGTTGTAAAAGAATAGGAGTCTTGAGTAGGAGACTTATTAGGAGTTGGTTAGAAGTAGGAGTCTTGAGTATGAGTCCTATGAGGAGTTTGGGTTTAGAAGTCCTATAAATAGCCATGTATTCCTCCTCTTTTCATAAATAATAGATAAATCTTTTTTGTAACCTTTGAGCAGCAACTTGGAGGGAGGAACCCCTATAGAGTTCCAAGGAGGCCGATCCCCTAAAGAGTTCAATCCCAAGTTTAGAATCTACAAGGGATCTAACAATATAACAACAAAGATGACTAATTTAATTAAGAAAATTTTGGCAGTATAACAGCAAGGAAATTGGTGCAAGTTACGATAGTAGAATTCTCGTTGAAAAATTTCAACGGTTTGCGATGAAAATTTGTAGCATCACAAGAACGTTTTTAGAGATGAATTCCTCAATAGATCAATCATAGATGGAAGCTAAGATGATCTATGAAGTGTATAAGAAATTTAGTTCAAAAAGGGTTATAAATAGATTGGTTAAGGCAATAAGATGCGGTTGAAATTTTCTACAGTAATCCTTCGTTCACAAATATGATAAATTTTATGATTAAAGGAATTCGCAGGAATATAGGAACATTTTTTTTGGATTTTTGAATAAGGATAACTAAATTGCAGCAATAGTAAGGTAGGAAACCAGAACCTGTTGCAATTCACGGGGAGATCATAGGATAATCCGCGGTGGTGGAGATGACGATGGAATTCGGTGATGTCTTTTAAGCAATTGTGGAAATTTCTTTGGGCAGCTATAGAGGGCTGATAGAAGAGCAGTGAGAAGCCAAGAACGTTGCTATGATACCAGGTGTTAGAACCCTTGTAGATTCTAAGCTTGGGGTTGATCTCTTTAGGGAATCAGCCTCTTTGGAACTCTATAGGGGTTCATTCCTCCAAATTGCTGCTCAAAGACGGCAGAAAAGATTCATCTATTGCTTATTAAAAGAGGATGAATACATAGCTATTTATAGAGCTTCTAAACCCTAACTCCTAATAGGACTCCTACGCAAGACTCCTATTCCTTTACAACTCCTAATGCTTCTCTAAGAATAACTCTTAATAGGACTCCTATTCCTTTACAACTCCTAATACTTATCTAAGAAATAACCTCCTAACCTTAGCCGGTCTCTTCACCTGTTTAATAGGGGTTGGCTACATAAGTTAACATGAATGCCCTTCTCAATTAAGACTCTCATAGTTAGAGCTCTAATAGGGTAGTGGTTGTAGCTTCCTTGGAGTTGCCACTATTTCACCCTTGTACTGTTGACATACATTACATTGTGCCACATATTCAGAAATAATTTTTTTCATCCCTTTCCAATAAAAAATTTGCTTCACTCTTTTATAGGTTCTCAGGAATCTAGAGTACCCTATTGAAGATGTGGAGTGCACTTCATGAAGGATGATTTTGATGCAAGGGGAGTTGGGTATAAGCACAATATGACTTTTGTAGCGTAGATCCCTCGAATCCCAAGTGTAGTGGGATATAGCACTTGGATCCTCCTCTAATTTTTCTATGATGTTATTGATCTCTAGATCCTTCTTCCTTTCTTCCCTAATATCCTCAAGTAAGCCGGTGGTAGGAAGGGAGATAGTTAAAAATTCAGCTTGCTCAGGTAGTCATGAGAGTGCATCTGTAACAACGTTTTCTTTCCTCTTTTTGTAAATAATTTCATAATCAAATTCTAGAAGTTTGGTTACCCATTTTTGCTGCTCAGGGGATGATAGCTTCTGCTCCAAAAAGTACTTGAGGCTTCTATGGTCAGTTTTAATTTGAAATTGTTGATCGATCGAGTAGGGTCTCCACCTTATTACTGTATGCACAATGGCGACCATCTCCTTATTGTTGAATTTCGTATTTTGATGATGAAACCACTTGATATATGTTTATGATTTAATCTGCGTTTTGAGTGACACAGGATGCTTCAATCAGGATGAGACAATTAAAGTAGGAAAATCATGTTGTGCCGGAGGAACATGTCAGAAGATTGGACGTCGGGTCGGTGGATCAGTCAACGTATCGACAGAAGGCTTCGGGCCGTGGACTCGGGCATCGGGCCAAGAAGAGCAGGTATTGTGCCAAGGATATCAGAGTTGCGGAGTCAACTGGCTGTTTGGGCAATAGGCTGCAAGAGAGGACGATGCGCCGAAGAATCGGACGAAGCGTCGAGGGACCAATGACATGACGGACAACTTGGTTAATTGCTTAGGATTAATTATCTCGATCAAAGTTTTGGTTTACATGTGCAGGATTAACTATGATGGAAGTAAGACATGCAGCAGGAGTTGCGCCGGAATCAAGACAACGATCACGTTGGGAGTTAGAGAGTTCGACGGAAGTTCGGACGGTCGTCGGAGGTTCTACGGGAACAAATCCGAGAAGTCCATGAGCTTGCCAAAGAAGCTCGTCGGAACTCGCCAAGTGGATCGTCGCAAGTCCAGGAGTTTGCCGGAAGTCCGCAGGAGCATCACCGAGGGTTCATCGGATGATCGACGGAAGTTCGCCGGAAGCTCGTTGGAAGAAGCGATTGACGCACCGGAGCAAGTTGCAGTAAATGTCTTAGGAAAACTCGTAGTTAGCACATTGATTAAGTTAGAAATGGGAGGTGATCCCATTAACTTAATCTTGGGGCAATTGGGCCCCTGAAAAACCCAAATTGGGCCGAATGGATCAACCCATTCGAACCCTGATTTCTGTTGGGAGGTGCAACCGCCCAAGCTAGGAGGTAGCACCGCCTGGGCTAAGTTTCCAAGCGAGACTGGGCGGTGCAACTGCCCCAGCCAGGAGGTAGCACCGCCTGGGCTCAGTCTCCGAGCGAGACTAGGCGGTGCAACCGCCCCTGACAGAGGTGGCACCGCCTGGGCTCGGTCTCCGAGCTCTGACTGAGCGGTGCAACCGCCTCAGTCAGGAGGAGTCTTCGAGCTCTGGCAGGAGGTGCAACCGCCCCTGACAGGAGGTGGCACCGCCCAGAGGCTCAGTCTTCGAGCTCTGCCAGGCGGTGCAACCGCTCCAGTCAGGAGGTGCAACCGCCTGATCCCGGAATTCCAGGAATTGATAGTTTTAAGCTCCAAATTTGAACTGGGTTGGGGCCTATAAATACCCCACCCATTCAGCACTGAAAGGGCATGAACTAACACCGAAATCTTGATCCTTTTCTATGATCCTTAGAGCTCAAAATTGTTGTAAAGCCCAAAAGCTCTTCTCCCTCTGTTCTTCCAAGTTCTAAGTTGTAAAGAGAGGAGAGAAAATTTCTGTAAGGGTTGTCTCCTAAGCCCGTCAAAAGGAGTGAAACTGTAAAAGGGTGGTTGGCCTTCGCCTATTGAAGGAAGGTCTCTAGTTGACGTCGGTGACCTCGTCGATGGAGGAAGCCAAAAGTGGAGTAGGTCAAGATTGACCGAACCACTCTAAATCTCAGTTTGCATTTACTTGGAGCATATTATCTTTACTGCAAACCTCCTCTGAAGTTTACTGCTTTCTGCGCATATACGATCAGGTTTCAAGCCTTTCACTTTCCAAATCAGCGTTTAGACGTAAATCTGCTTTTTCGTACGATCATCATATTTCCGATTGCGTTTACGTTTTGAGCTCTACCATAACTGCAAACTACCTTTATACTCTTGCTTAAACTGCATCTTGCCTAATCAAGTGATTTACGAATCATCATTTAGACGTAAATCAGTTTCTTCGTACGAACGTCGTATTTCAGTTTGCGCCTATATTCTAATTTTCATCATAGCTGCAAACTGCCTTCATAGATTGACTTTAACATCATCTTGCTTAGAATCGGCTTTCACACAGAAATCGCTTTTATCGTTCGAACGCAGTTTCGTTTTAATCGCAGAAAGTTTTCCGCTGCACTAATTCACCCCCCCCCCCCTCTTAGTGCTCTTGATCCTAACAATTGGTATCAGAGCGGGATTAACTCTCAAACGGATTAAAACCCAAGAGAGATGGCATACACCGGAAACCAAGAGGGTCATTCTATTACACGTCCACCCATGTTCAATGGAACGGACTACACTTATGGGAAAACTCGAATGAGAGTTTTCTTGATTTCTGTGAATTTGGATTTATGGAATAATGTTGAAAACAATTTTCAACTTCCCTCTAAACCGATGAACGAATGGTCGGATTTGGAGAAGAAGTATTTTTCTTTAAATGCAAAGGCTATGAATGCCTTATTTTGCGCTTTGGACAAAAATGAGTTCAATCGAATTTCTACGTGCGAAACGGCTTTTGACATTTGGCGAACACTTGAAATCACGCACGAGGGAACTAGTAGAGTCAAAGACTCGAAAGTTAACATTTTATTGCATGATTTTGAGCCTTTTCGAACGCAACCAAGCGAGACTGTAGGCGACATGTACACCCGTTTCACGGATGTCGTCAATAGTTTAAGAGCTCTTGGAAAATATTTTTCGGATTTTGAACTCGTAAACAAGATTTTGCGTTCTCTTTCTAAGAAGTGGGATCCAAAAGTAACTGCAATACAAGAAGCTAAAAACCTAAACAACTTACCACTTGAAGAACTAATTGGTTCGTTGATGACATATGAAATGGTGCATAATGCACATGATGAACATGATGAACAAAATCACCTTCCAATGAACAGGAAGGATTTGGAACTCCGGACAAATGAATACCACTTGAGCGATGACTCAAGTGATGAGGACAATGATGAACTTGAACTTCGAACACTAAATCTTAATAAGTTTATTAAACAAAAATCTAAAATAAACAATAAACTTGAACGAAGGAAGAGGCCAAAGAAGAAGAACACAAAGTGGGATGAATCGAGCTTCTCCGAAGACGAGGAGAAAATCAACAAAGGCGAGGTGGCAAACTACGCCTTTACGCTGATCAACGCTAAGGTAATCAAAATGCCTTTAATTTACTTTGAAATTACTTAAAGTTTTTCATGAGTACTTAATTTAGATAGTAGGAATAGGAAATAAAAAATTGTTTTTCAAAAATTATATCATGTTTTTCTTTTTAGCATCTTTGAGAAATTAAAAACTTGATCATGAAAAGTATATTGCTAAAGTTTCATGCATGTTATGTTTTGAAATATTGAATGATGTATGCAACATTATGGATGATAATTATATGATATGTGATAATGCTTAGGATTAATCCATGCGTGTGTATTTTGATGATTTTATGTCATGCATGAGTTTTTGAAGTAAATGTTGATTTGAAACTCTCATTTTGGATTAACATGTTTTTGGTTTAGTCATTTTTATGATGAATTAAGATGACATTCTCATGACATATTAAGATGACATAGTGCATGTACATCTTTGTATGAATTTCTTGATAGTCTTTTGATGATAGATGTGATATCATGATGTTTTATTTTTGATGTGTTTGGTCTTGACGGCTTTATGACGGAACTTATGTTTTGATTTTAAATGATGATACATGTTTTCACAAAAATACTTGAACACCCTCACATGAAATCAATTGTATGAAATGGAAATGAATTTTATATCCTATTGAGATTAATGAATTTATTTTACCAATCTTGTGAATCTCATGAAAATAAACATGATGAATATTTTGAAAATAAATGAGTATATCATGCATTTGGTCTTAATGATTTCTCTTGAACATACTTTTTGAAATCATACTTGATAATGAATATCAAGATATTAAAAGGATGTTATCATGGAATCATGCTTGATAATTTATTTTAAGAAATTTACCTTTCTATCTTGAAGGTTGACATTTTTTTTTTTAAGCAAAGGCATGCTCATAAGAAGCAAATCACATGAATAGAAATTTATAAAAATGAAATGTAATCCTCTATCTTATTGATTTTTTAATAAATCTATGCTTGTCATATATGAATTTATTGAATGTAATTTTGAGGATGATTTCAGATTTGACAAATGCTTGAATCGTATTTACGACATAAGATACATTTTAAATATGAATCATGCTTCAATCATGTTAAATGCTTCAATCATTTTCTATCTCTAGAGTTCTCGATTTTGATGAAATACAAGTGATAAATTCATTTATGATATCTTGTAAATCACTTGAATTATGAATGAGTTTTTTTTTTATGATGTGTTAAAAGAATCACTTAAAAAGAAAATGCTTTTCCCATCTTATCGAGATTAATGATTTCATGATATTGTGTGAATCTCGAAATTGATTTTGATGAAATAGTAATAACGTTATTCATGTTATGAATCTCAAAAATGATAATATGCTTCATGTGATAATATGAATACATGAAACACTTATGATATGATTTTTATACAATTCCGTGTATTCATAAAATATTTATCTCATCATCCAATAACTCTTCTTGATATTCCTTATGAGATGAAATGAAATAATGCATGAAATACAAATGAGGAGTTAATGATCATGCATAATAGAATGTAATGAATTCTGACATTTAGATACCATCGTTTGAATATCTATGATCATGTTGCCAAAATGATATATCATGAATGCTTGAATATCATGTTTGATATGCTCATAATGATGATTGATTTTTCGGTATCGTGCATAAAAAATGAAATGTAATGTTAATGAATTTGTACATTGAAACTATAATGATGCACAAATAAGAATGATTACTTACCTTTGTCATGATTTAGAAATTGATGTAAAGGGTTTTTCCCTTCTTTTTGACAATGACAAAGGGGGAGATAGATTGCTAGCACAATTCAAGAAAAAGATAAAAATTACATCTCTCAAAAGAGAAGAAATTGCTATCTTGAACATCGCCGATAATTGCTAGCTTGAAATGTCAAGAAAATGTAAAAACTTGTTTACTTTCTTGCACATCTAAAGAGAAGATGCAAATGTAACACTTGCCAAATTGTTGGCTTGCCTCATGTAAAACATTATCTCTTGCTAGTTTGGCATTTTGCTAGCTTGCACTTTGCAAAGAAAGCAAAAATGACACTTCTCAAAAGAGAAGAAAGAGCTTGTTATCTTGAACATCACAAGCTTGCCAAACAAAAATTGCAAAAGTGCTGTCTTGCCTATCTCAAAAAGCAAAACTTGCAACTTGCACATTGCAATAGGAAGCAAGAATCATAAGCTTACACAAGAAAGCTATCTTGTATTTGCTTTCGAAATTTTTGCTAGCTTGTATGTAGTAAAACTTGCATATCGTAAAATTTACTAGCTTTTAGTATAAAGAGAAGCAAATATTTGCTATCTCAAGAAAATTAAACATGCTAAACTTACACCTTGCAATGTAAGCAAAATTGCGAGCTCATACATTGCAAAGGAAGCAAAAATTTGCTAGCTTGCAACTTGCATATTTCAAGAAGCAAGAGTTGCCTTCTTGAACATCTCTAAATTGCTAGCTTGCAAGTTCTAAAATGTTGTAACATTGCTAGCTTGCATGTTCTAAAAGTGCTATCTTGTATGCTGTAAAACCTGCATATCTAAAACTTGATAGCTTGAATGTTCTAAGCATGATGTAACTTATTGCTAAATTTTCTGGCTTCAAAATTGCATGATGATAAAATTTGATATTATGTTTTTCATGCAATAAGTTGAACCAATATCACAAACACTTGATTGTGGTACTTCTCCTTTTTGTTGATGACATGACATGTTATGCATAAGTTTATGATGACATGTTGCTTAGACTTTTGAATCCAAGAGTTTCTATCAATATGGCATATTGATAGGGGGAGTTTATTTAAACTCCGGGAGTTAAGGTTAACTCCGTCATCAAGTAGTTGTCATCATCAAAAAGGGGGAGATTGTTGAATCTCGTATTTTGATGATGAAACAACTTGATATATGTTTATGATTTAATCTGCGTTTTGAGTGACGCAGGATGCTTCAATCAGGATGAGACAATTAAAGCAGGAAAATCATGTTGTGCCGGAGGAACATGTTAGAAGATTGGACGTCGGGCAGGTGGATCAATCGACGTATCGACAGAAAGCTTCGGGCCGTGGACTCGGGCATCGGGCCAAGAAGAGCGGGTATTGTGCCAAGGATATCAGAGTTGCGGAGTCAACTGGCCGATTGGGCAATAGGCTGCAAGAGAGAACGATGCGCCGAAGAATCGGACGAAGCGTCGAGGGACCAATGACATGCCGGACAACTTGGTTAATTGCTTAGGATTAATTGTCTCGATCGAAGTTTTGGTTTACATGTGTAGGATTAACTACGATGGAAGTAAGACATGCAGCAGGAGTTGCGCCGGAATAAAGACAACGATCACGTTGGGAGTTCGAGAGTTCGACGGAAGTTCGGACGATCGTCAGAGGTTCTGCGGGAACAAATCCGAGAAGTCCATGAGCTTGCCAAAGAAGCTCGTCGGAACTCGCCAAGTGGATCGTCGCAAGTCCAGGAGTTTGCCGGAAGTCCGCAGGAGCATCACCGAGGGTTCATCGGATGATCGACGGAAGTTTGCCGGAAGCTCGCTGGAAGAAGCGATTGACGCACCGGAGCAAGTTGCAGTAAATGTCTTAGGAAAACTCGTAGTTAGCACATTGATTAAGTTGGAAATGGGAGGTGATCCCATTAACTTAATCTTGGGGCAATTGGGCCCCTGAAAAACCCAAATTGGGCCGAATGGATCAACCCATTCGGACCCTGATTTCTGTTGGGAGGTGCAACCGCCTAAGCCAGGAGGTAGCACCGCCTGGGCTCGGTCTCCGAGCTCTGGCTGAGCGGTGCAACCGCCTCAATCAGGAGGTAGCACCGCTTGAGCTCAGTCTTCGAGCTCTGGTAGGAGGTGCAACCGCCCCTGACAGGAGGTGGCACCGCCTAGAGGCTCAGTCTTCGAGCTCTGCCAGGCAGTGCAACCGCTCCAGTCAGGAGGTGCAACCGCCTGATCTCGGAATTTCGGGAATTAACAGTTTTGAGCTCTAAATTTGAACTGGGTTGGGGCCTATAAATACCCCACCCATTCAGCACTGAAAGGGCATGAACGAACACCGAAATCTTGATCCTTTTTTGTGATTCTTAGAGCTCAAAATTGTTGTAAAGCCCAAAAGCTCTTCTCCCTCTATTCTTCCAAGTTCTAAGTTGTAAAGAGAGGAGAGAAAATTTCTGTAAGGGTTGTCTCCTAAGCCCGTCAAAAGGAGTGAAACTGTAAAAGGGTGGTTGGCCTTCGCCTATTGAAGGAAGGCCTCTAGTTGACGTCGGTGACCTCGTCGGTGGAGGAAGCCAAAAGTGGAGTAGGTCAAGATTGATCGAACCACTCTAAATCTCGGTTTGCATTTACTTTGAGCATATTATCTTTACTGCAAACCTCCTCTGAAGCTTACTGCTTTCTGCGCATATACGATCGGGTTTCAAGCCTTTCACTTTCCAAATCAGCGTTTAGACGTAAATCTGCTTTTTCGTACGATCATCGTATTTCAGATTGCGTTTACGTTTTGAGCTCTACCATAACTGCAAACTGCCTTTATACTCTTGCTTAAACTGCATCTTGCCTAATCAACTGATTTACGAATCAGCATTTAGACGTAAATCAGTTTCTTCGTACGAACGTCGTATTTCAGTTTGCGCCTATATTCTAGTTTTCATCATAGCTGCAAACTGCCTTCATAGATTGACTTTAACATCATCTTGCTTAGAATCGGCTTTCACACAGAAATCGTTTTTATCGTTCGAATGCAGTTTCGTTTTAATCGCAGAAAGTTTTCCGCTGCACTAATTCACCCCCCCCCCCCCCCCCTCTTAGTGCTCTTGATCCTAACACTTATCATATGTTGACATATTTTGATGGGAGGGAGATAATTCCTTGCTAGTGTATACGAGTGGTTGGCCATCTTGCATGAAAATGGCTCCAATTCTGACTCCAGATGCGTCGGCCTCAATGATGAAGAGTCGGCTGAAATATAGTAGCGCTAGCACCGGCATCGTCATCATGGTTGCCTTAAGTTTGTCGAAGGCAGCGTAGACTTTATCTGACTATTGGAAGGCATATTTTTTCAGTAGAGAAGTGAGTGGAGCACTGATCTTCCCATAGTCCTTGACAAATTTTCAGTAGGAACCCGTTAGTCCAAGGGGCTTCAAATTTTGTAGTAATTTCACATTTGTAGGTTTCGGCCAGCCTTGCATTGCTTCAAATTTTATTGGATCTACCGTCACTCCTTCTTCTGATATTATATGCCTAAGGTACTCTACCTTTTGCTGGAAAAAGCTACACTTTGGTTGCTTAACAAAAAGAGTATTCTCCCAAAGGATCGTCAAAACAACTTGTAAATGCTTAAAGCGAGTCTCATGAGATGAGCTGTAAATGAGAATATTATAAAAAAATACCAACACAAATTTGCAAAGAAAGCTCCAAAAAATATCGTTCATAAGACTTTGAAAGGTTAAAAGAGCATTAGTGAGTCCAAAAGGCATTATCAAGAATTCATAATGGCCATCATGTGTGCGGAATGCAGTTTTCGAATGTCGTCTTCACATACCCGTATTTGGTGGTAACCGGATCGGAGGTTCAGCTTTGTGAAGCCTCGAACTCTTTTTAACTCATCAAGAAGTTCATCCACCACTGATATTAGGTACTTGTCTTTGACGGTGATGACATTTAAAGCTCAGTAGTCAATGCACATCCGCCAAGTTCTGTCCTTCTTTCGTACAAGTAGCACCGGTGAAGAATAGGGGCTGCAACTTGGCTGAATCACCCCTGTTTCAAGCATCTCCTTTACAATATTTTCAATTTCGTCCTTTTGGAGATAAGGATAATGGTATGACCGAGTGTTCACTAGTGGCTTGCCCGAAAGGATTAGAATCTGATGGTCTCAGCAAAAATATCAGCAAATTCAGCAAGAAATTGGGCGAGATTTTGATCTTCAATTTCTATTTTCTTCCCCTTTGGTTGCTACTAGAGATGCAACAAAAAGCCACCATTTACCTTGTGTAAAACTTTCTCTATTCGTTGGGTTGAAACGGTGGTTACGTTACTTCTACGCTTTCCGCGTAAGATAATCTGTTTGCCTTTGTAGTAGAATTTCATAATTAACTTAGAAAAGTTCCAAGAGATATCATCTAGCATAGTTAGCCATTATATGCCAAGCATGGCTTCATAGTCATCAATTGGTAGGATGAAGAAGTCGATGATAATTTCTTGGTCTTGCAGTAATAGTTTCCACTACAGGCATCTTTGGTCGCACTTTAGGATTCTACTGTAGGTGACCTTTACATCGAACTTGCTGCAACCTTCGATGTGGAGTGTCATCCGAGCTGTAACCTTACTGTTTAGGAAGTTATTAGTACTACCCGTGTCAATAAGAATAGTGATCGGTTGTTGTTTGAGAAGGCCTCCAACTTTCATCGTTTGCTGGTTTGAGTAGCTGGCTAGCGCGTGTACCATAAAGTCTGTTGGTTGTAGCTCTTCTTCAGCATCTTCTTCTTCATGTTCTAGGCTCTCTTCTGGATGTTCAATGACCTCTTCTTCTACTAGTTCAATCACAAGAAGTCTCCCTTTTCTATAGCGATGCTTGCGGCTCCACAGCTCGTGACAGTGCCAACATAACCCCTTTACAGATAGCTCCCGATTCTCTTCTCTTGTCAACCTTTTTTATTGCAGGGGCTCGGCTAATTGTAGGGGGTACTGAGGGCTTTGATATTGCTGGTTGGGGAGCGACCCTAGTCCTCCGGGCTTCATGGTTCAATCGCTCCTCTTGAAGTCGTGTGAAAGAAATGGCTACCATAAACATGTACGGTTGTCGCGCTTTAACTTCTCCCCGGATCTCCGGTCTCAAGCCCTCAATGAAGGTCCCCAATAGCTATTTTGTAGACCAATCACAAGTTTGATTAGATCTTTCAAACCTGGTTTGGTACTCCTGAATGGTGGAGGTTTGTCAGATCTTTGCTAGATGTCCGTTAATGCTCTCATAATCGGTTGGTCCGAAGCAGATTAGCAGTCCTTC
Source organism: Musa acuminata AAA Group (assembly GCF_036884655.1). NCBI lineage: Eukaryota > Viridiplantae > Streptophyta > Magnoliopsida > Zingiberales > Musaceae > Musa > Musa acuminata. The sequence continues at coordinate 34,306,099 of NC_088327.1, forward strand.
TTTGAAGTATTACCATGAGAGGACTCTATGAGTGTGTTTAAACTAGTCAAACTATTGTATGGCATCCCCTTCAGGATGTATAGCCATAATTTCCACCATAGATGCATCCGCAGTTTTATGATACCGAAAATATCGCTCCGCATGCGAGATCCAACCAATCGGATCTCCTTCTTCCCATCTAGGGAAGTCCACCTTCATGGGTGGATAGTTGGGATCTATCATAGAGCCTCCCCTCTCTTGGAAGTCATCCCTTCGGGCTTAGTATGATTGATCAGAGCTCTTGGTGGTCGGCCCAAACTGAGTTCGGTAAAGAGAATTCGAATCTTGTTCTCCATTCGTGCCTCGAAAGCTTCGAATTTAGCATTGATTGTATCCTACGATGCCATAGTATATGCCTCCAAATCTATAATGTTAAGATCTCTTTTTTGTTGTCGGGTTAAAGGCATATATCGGTTGAGGTCAAAAGGGTTGGTGGATTGGTAGATGTAGGCCACGTTTTTGGCTTATTTTGTGGTTGCTTTAGGTGCAGTTTGACTGTATGGTTTAGTGGAGTTTTAGGGCTCTGATGGTAGTAGATGAAGGTTAGGGAAAGAAAAATCTTAGATCTATGATAGATGGCAGCAAAGGTTTGATAGAAATCAATGGAAGTTGATGCAGATATATATTGTCTTATAAGAGCAGAATTATCATCAAAGAAACAATGGTTTCTCGACGAAATTTCTAGCAAAAACCAAGAGATTTGAGGAGGTGTTTGACAACAAAATCTCAGTTTAGATTTAGCAAAGATTACTAATTTTATCTAGAAAATTTCGGTAGTATGTTGGTGCATGTTGTGACAGCAGAATTCTCGTCGAAAAATTTCAGCGATTTACAATGAAAATTTACAGCAACACAAGAACATTTTTAGAGATGAATTCCTTAACAGATCAATCTTAGATAGAAGCCAAGATAATCTATGAAGTATATAAGAAATTTCGTTCAAAAAGTGTTGCAAATAGATTGGTTAAAGGTAACATATGCGGTTGAAATTTTCTACAGTAATCCTTCGTTCGCAAAGATGATAACTTTTGCGACAAAAGAAATTCGCAGGATGAGATAGATAAGAAGACTTCTTCTTGGTATTTTGAATAGAAAATTACAGCAGCAAAAGGTATTAGTAATTGGAGAATACCATATCTCTGATGCAATTGGAGGTGATGGCAGTAGATTGATTTGATCTACGGCAGAAGATGACGGTGGAGATGGCGACGTCAAGAGCAATTGTGGGAATTGCTTGGTTGGTGGTAGCCGACAGGGATGCAGCAAAAGTAGCAAGATTGCTGCTCTAATACCAGATGATAGAACCCTAGAGAAATTTTATGTAGATTGATCTTTGAGGGAGATCACTCCTTAGAACGCTATAGGGGTTCCACCCTCCTAGAAGTTGACCAAATGCATGCAATAGTAGATATATCTTATTCTCAAAGAGATGGAGGCTATATGCTTATATAGGGCTCCAAACCCTAGCCCTAGGAGTTACTTCCTAAGTGAGTTACCCCTTTTGTCCTTAACCGTAACCAACCAGCCCAGCAAGAGGGGGCGGCGGCTAACAAGCCCAAAGACTCAAATATAAACCCTAGACACTCTTCTTTATAGGATAGAGGCGGCTAGGTAGGGTTTATTACAATCTCACAGGATTTTATTAGCTACTTCTTGGTTAAGTAGGACCCAACCCTACTAGGGTCCTATCAAGGGGGCATCCCTAATGGCTAAGTTTCCTGGTTGTAGCGGGCACCCCTATGCCTCAGTGATAGGGTCTATTATATATGTTATGCTATATACAAAGCCTGATATAGCATATGATTTGAGTGTCACAAGTAGGTATCAAGCGGATCCAGGCTTGGAGTATTAGAAAGCAGTAAAATGTATCCTTAAGTACTTGAGAAGGAGTAAGGATCTTATACTGGTATATGGAGATAGTAGCCTTAAGGTTGAGGCCTACACAGACTCAAGTTTCTAATCCAATGTTAATAATGTTGAATTTCAAATTTTGATAATGAAATCAATTAATAATATTTATGATTTGATATGCGTTTTGAGGGATGCAGAAAGCTTCGATCAGGGAGAGACAATTAAAGTAAAAATAATTATGTTGGGCCGAAGAAAAACATATCAGAAGATTGAATGTTGAGCTGAAAGGATCGATTGATGTATTAGTAGAAGGCTTCGGACTATAGGTTCGAGCATCGGGCTAAGAAGAGCAGAAATTCCACTATGGAAATCAGAATTACGGAGGTCAACTAGCCAATTGGGTAATATACCGCAAGAGAGGACGATTGTTAGGACTCTAGCTATGAGAGTCCTAATTAAGAGGGACATTCATGTAAAACCTACCTAATCTGACCCCTATTAAAGAGGTAAAGAGGCCGACTAGGGTTAGGAGGTTGTTTCTTAGAGAAGAATTAGGAGTTGTAAAGGAATAGAAATCTTAAGTATGAGTCCTATTAGGAGTTGGGGTTTAGAAGCCCTATATAGTCATACATTCCTCCTCTTTTCATAAGCAATAGATGAATCTTTTCTGCAGTCTTTGAGCAGCAACTTGGAGGGAGGAACCCCTATAGAGTTCCAAGGAGGCCGATTCCCTAAAGAGATCAACTCTAAGTTTAGAATCTGCAAGGGTTCTAATACCTGGTATTAGAGCAATATTCTTGGCATCTCGCTGCTCTTCCATAGCCATCCATCAGCCCTCCACAGCCGCCCAAAGTAATTCCCACAATTGCTTAAAAAATTATCATCAAATTCCGTCGTCATCTCCACCACCGTGGATCATCCTTTGATCTCCCCATGAATTGCAACAGGTTCTAGTTTCCTATCTTACTGCTGCTACAATTTAGTTATTCTTATTCTAAAATCTAAAAAAAAATTATTCCTATATTGCTGCATAAACTTTTTGTCACAAAGTTTTCATCTCTACGATGAAAGATACATTGCAGAATTCCAATGGCATAGCACTATCTGTTTGATCTTGCTACTGTGTTTTTTTTATCCAAATTTCTATGAAATTTTAATGACATCTTTGACACTTCCTAATAGCAGATTTTTCTTTTATTTTATCAAAAAAATCTCAATATAAACCATTGATCTTTTACATCTAATCTGCTATACTTGAAAATCTGCACTGTAGAATTTTAGCCGCATAACACTATTTGTTTGATCTTGATACAATATTTTTTCTATCCAAATCTCTATAAAATTTTTATTATAACTTTAACACTTCCTAACAGTAGATTTTCCTTTGGTTTCATCAAAAAATTCTCAATATAAACCACTGATCTTTTACGTCCAATCTGCTATACTTGAAAATCTGTGCTGTAGAAAATTACAGCCGTATATTGTTGCCTTAACCCATCTATTGCAATCTCTTTTGAATGAAATTTCTTATACACTTGATAGATTATCTTGACTTCCATCTAAGATTGATCTATTAAGGAATTCATCTCTAAAAATGATTTTGTGTTGCTGTAAATTTTCGTCGTAAACTGCTGAAATTTTTTGATGAGACTTCTGCTATCGCAACTTGCACCAATTTTCTTGATGTTACTTCCAAAATTTTCTTGATTAAATTAGACATCCTTACTATCATATAAACTGAGATATTGCTATCAATTCCCTCCTTAAACCTCTCAAATTTTTTGTGGAAATTTCATCGAGAAACCGCTGTTTCTTCGATGATAATTCTGCTCTTACAAGACAACACAATTCTGCAGAAAACTTTCACTGATTTCTATCAAACTTTTGCTGCCATCTACCACAGATCTAAAACTTTCATCCACAGCCCTAAAACTCTACTAAACCACACTCTCAAACTGCACCCAAAATAGAAATAAAATAAGCCTAAATAGCAGCCTACATCCACCAATCCACCAACCCTTTCGACCATCACTTCTCTCAACCTATACATGCCTTTAACCCAACAACAAAAGAAGGATCTTAACATCACAGATTTGGAGATATATACTATGACATCTAAGGAGGCAATCAATGCTAAATTTGAAGCCTTGGAGGTGCGAATGGAGGATAAGATTTGGACTCTCTTAACCGAACTCAGTTTGGGCCGACCACTAAGCCTGAAGAAATCACATCAAGGATAGAACTTTAACCAATCGCACCAAGCTCGAAGAGATGACTTCCAATGAAGGGGAGGCTCTATGACCGACCCCAACTATCCATGTATGAGGGTGGACTTCCCTAAATGGGAAGAAGGAGACCCAATTGGTTGGATCTCCCGCGCGGAGCGATATTTTCGGTACCACAAAACCGCGAACGCATCTATGGTGAAAATTACGACTATACATCTTGAAGGGAATGCCATACAATGGTTTGACTAGTTTGAACATACTCATGGAATCCTCTCATGGTGATAATTCAAAGAAGGACTACTGATCCGCTTCGGACCAACCGATTATGAGAACATTGAGAGACAACTAGCAAAAATCCGTCAAACCTCCACCATTCAGGAGTACCAAACCAGGTTTGAAAGGTTATCTAATCAAACTCGTGATTGGTCTCAAAAATAGCTATTGGGAGCCTTCATTGAGGGCTTGAAGCCGGATATTCGAGGAGAAGTTAAAGTGCGAAAACCGTACACACTTATGCCAGCTATCTCTTTCGCACGACATCAAGAGGAGCGATTGAACCATGAAGCTCGGAGGACTAGGGTCACTCCTCGACCAGCAATACTGAAGCCCATAGCCCCCCCTATTATCGACTGAGTCTCTGGACTAAAGAGGTTTATAAGAGAAGAGCTTCGGGAGCGATATGCGAAGGGGTTATGTTGGCATTACGACGAGCCGTGGAGCCATGAGCATCGCTGTAGTAAAGGGAGACTTCTTATGATTAAACTAGTAGAAGAAAAGGTCATTGAACATCCCAGAGAGAGCCTTGAACATGAAGAAGATGTAGAAGAAGAGCCACAACCGACTGAAGTTACGGTACATGCACTAGTCGGCTACTCAAACCCGCAAACGATGAAAGTTAGAGGTCTTCTCAAACAACAACTGATCATTGTTCTCATCGACATAGGCAGCACTAATAACTTCCTAAATAATAAGGTTGCTGTCCGGATGGCTTTACCTATTAAGAATTGCAGCAAGTTTGACGTTAAGGTCGCCGACAGATGGATTTTGAAGTATGATCGTAGGCGCCCACGAGTGAAACTATTGCTATAGGACCACGAGATAATTGCATATTTCTTCCTCCTCCCTCTTGATGATCATGAGGCCATGCTCAGAATTAAATGGTTGATGACATGAGGTGATATTTCTTAAAATTTTATGAAACTAATTATGAAATTTTATAGTAAGGAGAAATAGGTGATACTACACGGGAAACGTGGGGGCGGCGTAACGACGATTTGCACACAACAAATGGAGAAGGTTTTGCATAAAGCATGCAGGAGCTTTTTGGTATAACTTGAGTAGCAAACTAAGGGAGAGCCAATAGAATTTGAAGATCCAAACCTATTTCCTTTGCTTGCTGAATTTTTAGATATATTTGATGAATCGCACAACCTACCTGTTACCCGTCGGCATGATCATTATATAACGATCTTTCCAAGAAAACCTCTAGTAAATACTCAGCCATATCAGTATCTACATCTCCAGAAGGATGAAATAGAAAGAATTATAAAAGAGATACTCAAAACAGGAGTTATTCAGCCAAGTTGCAGCCTCTGCTCTTCACCGGTGCTACTTGTACACAAGAAGGACGGAACATGGCGAATATACGATGATTACCAAGCTCTCAATGGCATAACCATCAAGGATAAATACCCTATTCCAGTAGTAGATAAATTGCTAGATGAAAGGGAGCACAAATCTTTACAAAGCTAGACCTTCGATTCGGGTATCATCAAATACGAGTGTGTGAAGAATACATACCGAAAATCGCCTTTCGAACAAACAATGACCACTATGAATTTTTGCTTTCTTCAACAAAAGGTGGAATATCTTAGGCATATCATATCAAAGGAAGGTGTTGTTGAATCTCGTATTTTGATGATGAAACCACTTGATATGTGTTTATGATTTAAACTGCATTTTGAGCGATGCAGGTCTACTCGATCAGGTTTAGACAGTTGACGCAGGAGGAATTGACGTTGCACCGGAAGAGATCACGTCAGGATATTGGATGGCTGAATGCTTCGGACGTCGGGCATCGGGCCAAGGAGAGCGAAATTGCGCCAAGGATATCGGGGTTGCGGAGGTCAACCGTCGATTGGGCAACAAGCCACAAGAGAGGACGATGCACCGAAGAATCGGACGAAGCGCCAACCAATGACGTGCCGGGCAACAGAATGTCAATTCATGTTGTAATAATTGTATAGATCAGAGTTGAGTTTTGGTTTGTGTGTGCAGGATTAACTACGATAACGATGAAGACATAAAGCGAAACAAAGTGCTAGAGTCAAGCGCAAAGGATTCATTGGGAGTTCGAGAGTTCGACGGAAGTTCGAAGGTTCGTCGAGAATACTGCCGGAACTAGCCGAGAATGAGTAGGGAGCTTGCCGAAGGGTTTTTCGGAAGCTCGCCGGAAGGTTCGTTGGAAGTTCGCTCTCTTGTAATATCCCGACTTCTTACATTCATAGCATATCACTTGTTCTTTCTTAAGTTCAATTTTATTTTTAGTAATATTTTTAAATTTATTTCTTTTTATAAATTTTTTGAACCTTTTTATTAAGAGTGCCAAGTCTTTATCAAAGTCCTCGTCACTTAGAATTTTCTTTCAACTAGTCTTCTTGTTTTCTTAGAGCCATATCCTTCCTATACTTTAGAAGGTTAATCCTGCACACTTTTCTCAACATATTGATTAGATCAAATAATTTACAATTAACTTTATCATCAAAATATGAGATTCAACACTAACATGTAGTCCGTCCCATTGAACATGGGAGGACGAATGATAGAAAAGCCATCTTGAAAGCCGAAAAAAATCATTTCTCTTAGGCTCTGATACTAATTGTTTGGAATGAGTCGACACTAAGAGGGGGGGGGGGTGAATTAGTGTAGCAGATAAAAATATCAGTTTTGAAAAATCTTCGTATGATAAGAACTGATCTCAGAAGATAATTTGAAATTCAAGGCTTGTTCGTAAGCGTAGTGAAACAAAATAGGGAAAGCAGTTTGTAGTAAAGATAAATTGCATAAATAGAAATTCAAACCATGTTTTATAGTGGTTCAATTGTTGTGACGTACATCCACTCCAAATTCCTCCTTCATCGAAGCCACTGACATCCATTAATGATCTTTCATCAATGGGCAAAGATCAACTACCCTTACAACTCGATTATCCTTTTGATAGGTTCAGGAGAGAACCTTTACAACCCCCGTTTACTCCTCCCTAAATAGAATTCTAAACACTTAGGTTAGAGGAGGAGAACTCTCTAGATTACAATAGCATTTTTCCCTATTTATGTACTCAGTTGTTGTTGTATCTGTGTAGGGATGAGAGGGATATTTATAGGCTCCAAATGGATTCAAACTTGGAGCCTAAAAGAGTCTCATCCCCAGTTTTCAAGGTACTAGCGGTACCACCACTAGTGATTTTTGAAACTGGGCGATACCACCACCCAGTCTAGCGGTACCACCGCCTGACACCTGACACCGAGAGTCTTAATAATTTTATGAATAGCAAGGTTGCTATCTGGATGGCCTTACCTATTGAGAATTGCAGCAAGTTTGCTGTTAAGGTCGCCGACGGACGAATTTTGAAGTGTGATCATAGGTGTCCGCAAGTAAAACTATTGCTGTAGGACCAAGAGATAATTGCATGTTTCTTCCTCCTCCCTCTTGATGATTATGAGGTCGTGCTCAACATCAAATGACTAATGACATTAGGTGATGTTTCCTGAAACTTTGTGAAACTAATTATGAAATTTTATAGTAAGGGAAAACATGTGATACTACACGGGAAATGTGGGGGCGATGTAATGACGATTTGCACACAATGAATAGAGAAGGTTTTGCACAAAGCATGCAGTAGCTTTTTAGTATAACTTAAGCAGCAAACTAAGGGAGAGCCAACAGAATTTGAAGATCTAAACCTACTTCCTATGCTTGTTGAATTTTCAGATATATTTGATGAACCGCGCAACCTACGTCTTACCCATCGACATGATAATTGTATACTTATTCTTTCAGGAAAACCTCCAGTAAATACTCGGCCACATTAGTATTCACATCTTCAGAAGGATGAAATAGAAAAGATTATAAAAGAGATGCTTGAAACTAGAGTTATTCGGCCAAGTTATAGCCCTTATTCTTCACCGGTGCTCCTCGTATAAAAGAAGGATGGAACATGGCAAATATGCATTGATTACTGAGCTCTCAATAGCATAACCGTCAAGGACAAATACTCTATTCCAGTAGTAGATAAATTGCTGGATGAATTAAAAGAAGCACGAGTCTTCGTAAAGCTGAATATTTGATCTGAGTATCGTCAAATGTGAGTGTGTGAAGAAGACATACAAAAAACCATCTTTCGAACACACAATGGCCACTACAAATTTTTGGCAATGCCCTTTGGTCTCACCAATGCTCCCTCCACCTTCCAAAACCTTATAAATGATATTATCTGGAATTATCTTCATAAGTTTGTATTGGTTTTCTTCGATGATATCCTTATTTATAGCCTTATCTTGAAAGTCATTTTCAGCACTTACGACTTGTTTTGACGATTTTATGAGAACATGTTCTTTTTGTCAAAAAATCAAAATGCAGCTTTCTTCAATAGAAGGTAGAATATCTTGAGCATATTATATTAGAGAAAGGTGTGGTGGTAGAACCCTCCAAAATTGAAGCAACGCAAAATTGGCCGACCTTGAGGAACATAAAATTGGTACGTAGCTTTCTCGGTTTAACAAGCTATTACTGTAAGTTTGTGAAAAACTATGGAAAGATCAGTGCACTCCTTACTTCATTGTTAAAAAAAAGATGCTTTTCAATAGTCAGATAAAGCCATCACCACCTTCGACGAACTTAAAGTCGCAATGATGACAATGCCCGTACTAGCGCTACCAGACTTCGGCAAGACTTTCGTTATTGAACTGATGCCTCCGGAGCCGGAATTAGTGCTATACTAATGCATGATGGCCACCCCCCCACTTATACCAATAAGGCATTATCTCCTTCCCATCTCAGGATGACTATTTACGACAAGGAGATGCTCACAATTGTGCATGCGGTGGCCAAATGGAGACCTGATCGAGCGACACCTTCATATCAAGACAAACCCTAAAAGCCTAAAATATTTCTTGGAGTAGAAGATATCTTCCCCTGAGCAACAAAAATGGATAACAAAGCTTCTTGGATATGATTATGAAATAACTTACAAAAAGGGGAAAGAGAATGTTGTTGCAGATGCGCTTTCTCGGCTACCCGAGCAAGCTGAATTTTTTACTGTTTCACTTCCGACTAGTGACTTCCTTAAGTATATTAAGAGGGAATGGTAGGAAGATCCGGAGACTAGTAAGATCATAAAAAAATTAGAGGAAACACCAAGCTCTGTGGCTCATTACAATTGGGACTCAAAAGAATTACGCTATGAGGGACGCATTATGCTTGTGCCAAATTCTACTTGTATAAAGACCATCCTTCAAGAGATGCATTCCACACTTGTAACCAGACACTCCGAGTTCCTTAGAACTTATAAGAGAATTAAGCAAAATTTTTATTGGGCAGGGATGAAAAATATTATTACTTAATTTATGGCATAATGTGATGTATGTCAGTGACATAAAGCAGGATAATGGTAAGTCCCGAAAAGCTGCAACCTTTACCCATCCTGGACTCAATATGGATTGATATATTAATGAACTTCATCGAAGGGCTTCCCTCGTCACAAGGAAAAGGTACCATTTTTGTCGTGGTGGATCGTCTTACAAAGTATGCTCACTTTTGCGTTGTATGTAATCCCTACAGTGCTTTTGGTATTGCTCGAATCTTTATAGAGAATATTGTAAAATTGCATAGAATGCTAAGATCTATTGTAAGTGATCATGATAGGGTCTTCACGAGTAGATTTTGGACAGAGTTATTCCAAATGTAGGGTACTAAATTGAAAATGAGTATGGCGTATTACCTACAAACCGACAACCAAACTGAAGTGGTGAACAAATACTTAGAGACATACCTCAGATGCTTCACTAGTGACTGGCCAAAAGAGTGGACAAAGTGACTTCCCTAGTCTGAGTGGTGGTATAATATAACTTATCATTCATCCACAAAATGCACTCCCTATATGGCTATGTATGGTTGACCTCCTCTTGTGATCCCAAAACATGTGTTGGGCACCTTTAAAATAGAACAAGTAGACAAGAAACTTCAGAACAAAGACAAAATGTTGAAGTTGCTAAAATATAATCTCACTGCAACCCAAGCAATGATAAAACAACAATATGATCAACACAAAGGCGAAAGAGAATTTTGAGATTAAGTCTTCCTATGGCTTCAACCAAAAAAGCAAACATCAATCCAAACCAGAGCATCTGTGAAGCATTCACCTTGGTTCTATAGACCCTATCAAATTTTGGAGTGCATCGGAGTGGTAGCATACAGATTAGACTTAATCTACATATGTATATACATATGTATATATATATACATATAATATATATATATACATATGTATACATATATATAAATATATAAATATATATATGTATACATATGTATATATATATTATATGTATATATATGTATATATGTATATATATGTATATACATATTATATATATATATATATATGTATGTATATATATGTATACATATATATACATATATATACTTGTATATATATATATATACATATATGTATACACATATGGATATATGTATTCTCAACATATTCTTGTTCATCTTTTTTCCCCTTGATCGAACCACTGTTACTAGGTGGGTCCCGAACCTTGGGGTTTTCCAATTGGATGGGCTAGAACTGAAGTAGCAATTGTGTTAGGAAGTGTTGATTAATAGTTGAGTTCAACGAGTCGAGGTAACTCCTATTGGTTGGTATATATCAAGGACAGAATTCGTTCGATGGTTCTCATATCGTATATTCGTGTATTGCTCGTGGGCATGTGAGTTGCAGAAGATACAGGCTTTGAGTGCCATGCATGCATGTGAGCAAACAGTGACGAGAAGTACATGGGGGAGTGAGAGTCTTTCTCGGAAGTGTTCTAGGTTGGGTTTCAGCATTCTCATGTATCATCATCATCATCGTCAAATTTTGCCCAGTAGAAAAAGATCATGCCACAGATGGTAGGTATCCTCTCAAACATTTTATCAGCTGAATAATACAGAAGATAAGATAATCCCCAGTCCCCATCTTCTCCATCACAAACCATATGTATATTTCTGAGATCAGATTCACAAAGCATGGAAGGAGATCTATCATAGAAGGGGAACTGGGAAGTTGCAGATGAAAGGCAAGGCGAAGTGCTGCGTCTGCACCAACTCCCTTCTCGAGACCATCTCCATCACCGCCCTCCTGATCGGACCCAACAGCTCCACCACCACCCGCCAACGCAACTGCGACCACCGGACGAGCCGCCGGAGCAGCAGCCGCCGTCGCAAGTTTCCCAGCCGCACCGTGGTCCCGCGCCGCCTCCGCCGCCCCCGCCCGCTGAACCCCATCATCTTCTGCTGCCGCTTCTTATTCTCCAGCCACCCGCACCACCGGATCACCGCCATGCTGCTCATCTCCACTGGCATCGCCACGCAGGCCACCTTCGCCTTGATGCGATGAGAGATCAGAAGCAGTGCAACATGGTCTTATAACCAGGGCAGCTCCGTCCAATGTAGACAATGATGACGGCCATGATGATTGTGATGTGATAGGATCAGTATTAAACACCCCAACTGCGTGAAATGGCTCCCTTTGGTCCACAAGCATGCATCACAAGTGAGTGTGAGATCAATCATCACGGCAGCTTCCTCTTACGAAGCTTTTTCCGCAAATGGGCAAAAAGACTAGGGTGGAGAAAAGGTAGAGGAATCACAAGGAAAGCAACTGCAACTCCGGCCTTTGCTTATGGCCTACTGTTCTACTTGTAGTGGTGCTCACCACATGAGCGTCTGCGTGGGACAGGCATGACAGACACTATTCTTCCTCGCTCACTCCTTTGTTTACTTCCTCAACTTTATCAGTATTTTATCACCCATTCATTATTATATATTCTTGTGCAGTGTGATATAAAAGCTGAACCATACCCACCTGATTCTGAGAAGGGGACCCTCATCGTCATTGTTCTGGGTTTAGCAGAATATAGCATTAGCTTCAAGTTGTTGATGAACCTTTCATCATCTCTGCGGTGTCCTACCCACCACTACTTGTACCATTGGCATCGCAGACGCAGCCCAAATGCCTCATTGGTGGTTAGGTGTGGTAGAGTTTTGACACGACATAGAGGGTCAAAGAAGCCACCCAATGCAACACCACCTATTAATTAATATGGCTAGCTTCCATGGAAGCTAACATCATCATTCTCTCTTTCCTAGTATGCAAATTGTTTCATTGGTTCCGGGCAGATGAGGCTCACCTACTAATTGCTTCATCTATTGTTTGAATCCTTTTATTATTAGTATCATTATTTGGGAGATCACAATCATCGTAATTGTTAAAGGCTCTTATTATGACACACCCGTTTCGTACTCAGAATAGGACTAACTCGCTTTTGTGTCGGATAAAGCATCCTTATTAGTCTAAGAAAAACCATGATGACTTGTGCATTTATTTGAAATTAATGATATTGATTTGGTGGCACCAGTCAGATGCTTCCCATGAGCCTCGGGATAATACAATAATTAGGACTAATCACCTTATCCTAATGAAGGGCCTGCATCATCATTAAGGGGTCATCAAATAAATTTTTGGATTTATCTTTGTGGTGTCTCCTGCTTTCTATCATAGGCTCAATTTGCGTTCATAGTACCTATTCCCCATGTTGGTTAGGCCACAACGAAAAGGGTTATAGAGCTTGACAAGCTCTAGTGCAAGAACCCATCAACGTAGGCTAACATCAGCAATGCGTCTTTAGGATTAGTAAAACAATTTTGCCATTGATTCAGAAGAAAATGAGTCATATTGACTTAGTAGTTTGCCTATTACATATTTGAAACAATCAATATAACTATTATAGAACTTGGTATAAAAATTTGGAGATCCATCACAATGACCATTACTATTAGTTATCTTTTATAATAAAAATAATTGGGCAGTAAGGATTGTTATATAAAAAAGGAATGAGAATTACTATCAATTTAATCACATTTTGTGAGAGAGAGAGAGAGAGAGAGAGAGAGAGAACAGTAACCAAATGCATAAAAGAAAGGGATACATATATATTTCACCATCAGTTGAGTCATACTAAACATTGAATCTTTTAATTTCCTTTCTCTCTTTTACTCCTTATATTATTTTCTTAATTTTATTTTTTTTAAAGTCATTTTTTAATCAATAAATTAATTAGTGGATTGATGGTTGAGATGAAAGATTAAAGAGTGAACGAAATCCAATTCTCCATAGGAGAAGATGTATGCCCCTAATAAAACGCTTCTCTAAATAGGCTTTTGACTTATGCCACATTGATTAGGTGATGCCGAAAGGAGATGTAGGGATTGACAATCGAGCTTTGTGGGTCAAAGAAGCAACCAAATGCTAATCTACCAACTTAGGCTAGCATCATTGTTATCTCTCTCTGAATGATAAGGATGTGATGTTCTCTTGATGCAAAGAATTATTAAAAAATTAAACAGTTATGATAAGAACCAAATGTTTTTCAATGGATTAGATCCCACTTTAAGTTGCTTGATTATGATCAGATCTTATCATAATTATCAGCATGATAACCGAATCTAGAAGCTTAGGTGCTATGGTGAAACAATGTAAAAGATTGGGGCCATTCCAATTTATCATTGCTTAAGCGCCAAATATTTTATTCTACAAGTATGTTAGCAGATATCGTATCGAACCAATTAATTACTTTTAATGTTGAATTCTCTGAGACAATATATTAATAGGAATCTTATGCACTAACTGATATTACGTTGGACTTTTGAGTCTACCTTTGATCTTAAATAGGCTCTAGATATTTCTTGGTACCCGTAGTTCGCATGTCACCGTTTTCCAGTTGAAAGGACTCAGCACAGCAAGGCCTCATTAATTACCAATGAAAAGTCGTATGAACAAACTGTTCTATATTTTGATGAAACACTTTATTACGTCATACTCAAATTTAGACTCGAAGCAGTTTCAAATACGAGAAAAAGAAAAAAAAAAGTTCTAAATATTTCATTTGTTGGATCTCTCATTGAATCCATCCTAAACACCATTAATAGGAATATGAAACCAGTTTAATAATAATATAAATATGGGTACCAAAAAAAATCTTACCTACTATTGCTATCATTTAGCAATTTGCACGCCATCCGTCGAGTGCTTACTCTTTTATTCAAATCTATCTGAAACCTAATTAAAGGGCAAACTGACTCGCTTTGAAAAAAAAAAAAAAAATGCCTAGCCGCTACTTACCCAAAAAATAAAATGCATACACTTAGCATTAGCATTTAATTGATTGCATGAACTTATTTGTGCTTAAATGTGAGCAATTAATTGGTCACCTCAATTCTTTAGACATGTCCTCTCCCGTCATTCGAGTACTGACTGCGATGAATCCTAACACTCCAACTTTCTTCGTTACGTAAGTAAGATCTAAATGCAGGCTGGGAGCCATCTACTCCCTAGAGCCATCGACAGGATGTCACTGTTAGGATCTCTTAAGGATTTTTTTATTTTTTAAGTTTTTAAAAAATATTTATTGAGACTGTTTAGTTCTTTCGCTTTATGTCTTTGTCGTTATTGTAGTTATTCCTGCATACACAAACTAAAACTCTACTCCGATCTAGACAATTATTACAATGCGAATTGACATTCTGTTGCCCGACACATCATTGGTTGGCGGTTCGTCCGATTCTTCAACTCATTGTCCTCTCTTGCGGCTTGTTGCCCAATCGGTGGTTGACCTCCGCAACCCCGATATCCTTAGCGCAATTTCGCTTTCCTTGGCTCGATGCCCGATGTCCGAAGCGTTCTGCCATCCAATATCCTGACGTGATCTCCTCCGATGCAACGTCAATTCCTCCTGCTTTAATTGTCTCATTCTGATCGAAGCATCCTGCGTCACTCAAAACACAATTAAACATCTAAACACAATCAATTAGTTTCATCATCAAAATCCGAGATTCAACATTCTCTAACCCGTTTTCTCTTTTGTGGGTCAGACTATGAGAGGCTTCGGGGAGACTGACCTTTGTGGACGGACACACAAGGGTACCGCACGACTTAGGCGAAACAAGCTAAGTCCATGACAGATGGTATCAGAGCGGGACAAGCACTTATAGAAACACTTAGCATACAAACGTGGGGGACCTAGCGGGACTGCATTGAGAGCAGTCAGCATATGCGCGACCATTCGGGGGAAAACAGGCATGGAGATGTAGGGAAAAGGAGTCGCTCGGAGGAGCGGGCATCTAAGATTGGCATTCAGAGGAATGGCCAACCCTTTGCGCAAAAGGCACCATGAGAACAGGCAAGCTTGGAAGAATACGGAGCGCACAAAGATTAGGATGGCTGAGTTTGAGCTACGACTCAACGTTGACAACTATACTTGATGGTGCTCAAGGCAAGCGAGGCACTTGGTAAAAGATGAGACCATGCAAGGTGGAATAAGTTGCTCGGCGACCAAAAGAGTTGTGCAAAGTTCACAGAGGTGAAGGGAATTGCTAACTTGAAGAATCTGATACTCATGCATGGGCTTATATGCGGACGATGGTGTTAGGGCTAGCCTCAGGATATTTACCAAAGGATAATTTTGGCAACCCAATAAAGACAATAAAGCGGAAGAATAAAAGAAGCGACAAGAACACCAGATTTACGTGGTTCGGTCAAATAACCTTGACCTACATCCACGGACGAAAGATTGAGCAAATCACTACTATAAAAGAGACTATTACAAATGCCTTAGGAAGATGTTCCTAGGCCATAAAACACCCGAAAATACTAAACAAGAAAAACCTCGACTATAAGCCCAAACTATTTAACTAAGTATGGACTTAAACCCAAAGCAAACACTTAGGTTTTTCTTGTGGTGCCACTTGTGGTGCTACTTGTGGTGCATTTGACTTCAAATCCCAAACCCTCATTTATAGTTCCAATAGGAGATAACAAGCTTGATTTTCCCGATGTGGGACTATGGGACTTGCCAAACTAACATATCTCCACCTTGGCATGTCCCAACAAAACTTGCTCCACCTTCTTCATAAAAGCCCCAACGGGCAATCACCAACAATAAATGCCAACCAAGTCCAAGCATTGCTTGAACTTGTAAACCGGAAGAGGCTTCATAAGCATATTAGCTGGACTGTCCTTCGTATGAATTTTCTGAATAAGGACCTTTCCCTCAGCAATAGTATCCCATTTGCATCCAATCATTTTCTTACCCGAAGGCGGCTTCACAAGATCCCAAGTTCTATTCTGATGGAGAGATTCTATTTCTTCATTCATCGCGATCAACCATTTAGCAGAATTATCACAAGAAACTGCATCTGAGTAGGAAGTAGGCTCACCAACTTCACTTGTTTCTTCTACAACAAACAAAGCATATGCAACCAAATTTGCATATCTTTGTGGTGGTCAAATATCTCTCTGTGGTCTATCCTTGGCTATGGAATATTGCTCTTCTTCTAGATCAACTTCGTCAATAGACTCAGAACCATCTACTGGCATTCTTTGAGTAGAAGAGTTCGACTAAAAAGAATCAGACCATGATGATGACGAGACTGCAATTGAGCCTGTGATAGTAGTTCCCTGCAAAATATACAAGCTACCAGACCTACAAGCTTTCATAACAACAAGGGCACTTCTAGAAACTTTAATAACTCCACCTTCAGCTGTGTATTTACACCCAAGGGCCTCTAGGGTGCCTAAAGAGATGAGATTCTTTTTTAAATCAAGAACATGTCTAACATTAGTGAGCGTCCTCACAATACCATCATGCATTTTAATTCGGATTGTGCCTCTACCAACAACATCACATGCGGCATTATTACCCATCAAAACAATTCCACCATTACATGATTCATATGTGGAAAACAAATCCCTATTGGGACACATGTGATAAGAACAACCCGAATCTAAAATCCATTCATTTTAAGACCTCGTCCTGTTATCAATAGCAGAGAAAATATTTCCATTATTCTCACCAGCCGCTACACTAGCTTCAGCAGACTCAGTAGTTTTCTCAATAATTTTTTTCTTTTGCTTTAATTTATTTTTCAATTTAAAGCAATCAGTCTTAATGTGCCATATTTTATGACAATATCTGCATTGCAAATTTCTATGTTTGGGTTTAGATCTAGATTTAGATCTACTACTGTCAAATTCTCTTTTATCCATTCTCCCCCTAACAACCAGACCTTCAACCTGATTCCCTCTACTTTCCCCAGTGATATTCCTATCTATCTGCTCCTTAGATTTCAATGCAGATTTAATTTCTTGATACGAAACTGTTTCTTTTCCATAAATCAAAGTATCACGGAAATGCTTAAAAGATTGGAGAAGAGAACACAAAAGTAATAGGGTCTTATCCTCATCATCAATTTTTGCATCTATATTCTCCAAATCCATAACCAAGGAATCAAACTTATCAAGATGTGAGAGTATAGATGTACCTTCAATCATCCGAAGCATATACAAACTCTGCTTTAAGTAGAGACGATTCTCTACTATCCTCTTCATATACAAGACTTTAAGCTTGTCCCACATGCTCTTAGCCGTAGTCTCCGTAGTTACATCCCGTAAAACCTCGTTAGAGAGATTTAGAATGATACTTGATCGGGCCTTCTTATCCATTGCCGTAAGATCTTCCTTTGATGTACCATCTGGAATGTTCTCAGCTTCCTGTAGTGCCAAATCAACTCCGTCTTGAACCAGAATGGCCTCCATCTTGAGTTGCCACATGCCGAAGTTGACATTTCTACCGAATTTCTCGACAACAATCTTTGTTATTGTCATCGTTGCCAAAAGATCCCGAAACCAGGCTATGATACCAGTTTGTTAGAGCTAGCCTCAGGATATTTACCAAAGGATAATTTTGGCAACCCAACAAAGATAATAAAGCGGAAGAATAAAAGAAGCGACAAGAACACCAGATTTACGTGGTTCGATCAATTAACCTTGACCTACATCCACGGACGAAAAAGGAGCAAATCACTACTATAAAAGAGACTATTACAAATGCCTTAGGAAGATATTCCTAGGCCATAAAACACCCAAAAATACTAAACAAGAAAAACCTCGACTATAAGCCCAAACTATTTAACTGAGTATGGACTTAAACCCAAAGCAAACACTTAGGTTTTTCTTGTGGTGCCACTTGTGGTGCTATTTGTAGTGCATTTGACTTCAAAGCCCAAACCCTTATTTATAACTCCAATAGGAGATAACAAGCCTAATTTTCCCGATGTGGGACTATGGGACTTGCCAAACTAACAAGAATGTTTGCGGCCATCCCAAGGTGACCAAAACTCAGTACCATGGAGCATCGAAACTTTCTCTTCAGCATATAAAGGATATGTCTGTAGGAGGCAGAACAATACACAGTTTGTTCAGCAAATCGGAGTAGTCCAAGGGGATGGTGGTCTTCGAAACAAAGAGAGATGTTGCTCCAACGAGACAGTTATCCAAGAGGGATAAGTCCCGGCTCTCCAGAGGAAGAATCATGTGGGACGGACCACACATGTTGAGGAGGAGTACCTCAACAAATAATAACTCCACGAAGCTCAATGGACCGAGCAAGCGGCTAGGAGTCATCGCATGATCTCACTTGAGAGAATGCATTGGTGGATGCATTGCGAGATCAAGTGAGGAGCGACCCAAAGCAACACAAATGAAGGCACAATTGGAGTCGATATGGAGATCGAACTCAAGGGAGGGCTAACCCGTGGAATGGTGGGCATGAGGGCCACCATCAACTCAATGCAAAAACGAGGAGCAGAGCAACTTGGGTGTAACTTGGCGAAGTACCCAAGCCATATGAAGGGAGCCAGCATAGAAGATGGAACATGGAGCGGAGGCACAGTGCTTTCCTTAGACAAAGGTCAAGGATATGAACTCTTGCAGAGGCAAGAGCAGGATCATGTTGTTCCATGGGTCCTTCATTATGACGGAATGGACTCATCTTGCATGGTGCCAAAGATGAAGGGAGCTTCTGGGCACATGCACCTTATCTCAAAGAAGCATTTGATGGAGGAACTAAGGTGACTCAACTTACGAAGGCGAAATTGGGTTCAGAAGGCCTTGGCACGGAACAAGAGGACGCGGAGACGGGTACTCTTGAAGAATATATCACAGTGTTGCCAGTCAAGTTGCTAGGCAGGAAGCGGTGCGCAATGAAGATTGTGCTGGTAGGGGCAGAGGCCTAGGATCTAGACAATGATGCACCATTTTCAGCGAAGTCAGTGGACTTTGGAGCTACTAGGCGATGGACTATCCTAGAGCGGTGCTTCATCTAGGTGTGACCCAAGAGTGGATGGATGAAGGTCGATTGCTAAAGGAGCGAATAAAATCGAAGGTGGAAGAGACCCTGCGATATATTAGCAGAGGCCACACATGGAGGGATCACAATTCGAGTTCATCCCATAAGGATTAGAATGCAATAGAGATGTCACCAGGAGGCGACATGGTGCAGCGGATCATGGTGGAATAGTTCGTGATATTGCGATACACACGACATAGTCCCGCGAGGGACTAGATCATACGGAGGTATGATCGGGAGCTACTGGAAGCTCCACTTCGGTGAACAACATGATGGCAAGAAGGGCTATGAATTCAAGGAGTGAAGGCCATGGTACCGTAGAGGCAGGTCTTACGTATGTGCATTGAATTTTGCATCGGATGAAAGCCTTGGTCATCAGCATATGGGGGCTATGTTTCACCAAGGAAAAAGTTTGAATACAAGTACCAGTGAGTCCCATGGGAAGGACTTGATCACGTAGAGGTATGATCGAAGTAGCTGGAGAGTTGGACTGCTCTAGAGCCCATATTCG
Organism: Musa acuminata AAA Group; assembly: GCF_036884655.1. Taxonomy (NCBI): domain Eukaryota; kingdom Viridiplantae; phylum Streptophyta; class Magnoliopsida; order Zingiberales; family Musaceae; genus Musa; species Musa acuminata. The sequence continues at coordinate 34,326,234 of NC_088327.1, forward strand.
CTTAAGGGAGCTCGGCAAGTCAGAGGAAAAGGTCGAGTAAGCGAATGTTGCTACCAAGGAAGCTAAGGAGAACAGAATCGGTGCAAATCCTACAACGTGATGGTAGAGGTCATGTATGGGAGTTGCAGTATGTCTTTCCATCGACCAAAGGGAGCTACTTGGAGAACACAAAGGTGTTGAAGTAGGGGGTCGAAAGGGGCGAGGAAGTGATGATGAGTCTAGAGGAACTTAGCTACCCAAAATCAAGCATCAGTTAAAATAGAGGTGGACTCGGAGGAGTGCCATAGAGACATATCTACTGATTGTGAAGAAAAGGGATGCATATACGAGGCGACGGATAGTAGGGCCATGGGCATGACAATTCCATGGTACCATAGAGGCAGGACTTCCATGAAAGTCATTGATCCCTTACTCTCATGGAGGGAGAGCACTTGGTCCTGAAAGGGGTCGAGGAGGCAGAGCATGTAGAGGCAAACTCCAAGTACTAAGACAAGGCTAAAGGGCAGAGGCCAAGGAACTTCGTAAGACCAGTGTCAATGAGCTTCTCATCAAGATAGCCGAAAGTGAAGGACTTCAGGTCATGTAAGAGTGCACGATCAAGGAACGAAGCAGGCAGTACGCGGTGTTGTTCCTTTGCCACTCAGTGGAGTAGGCGACAGGGTTGATGGAGAAGACGATATAATCCTAGAGGCGACCAAATCTATTATAGAATTACTCCAAGTTGGGGTGAAAACTTCCTACATTCCAGAAGTTCAGTGGCATTGAGAAGGTGAATCATAGTAACTAACTCAACACAAGGAGTGCAAACACTTCAAGTGCTTCAGAAGTGTGAGCAAAGAGCAGGCAAAGGCCAGTAACCAGCTCGATGCATGGAGTACAATCTCGAGGAGGCGGGCGAAGTCAAGTAACCTTTGCCTTCTCAACTCTTAAGAGAATGGGCGAAACCGAGTACCCCAATTCTCTTATCTATTAAGCAGAGGAGCTCTACATAGGTTCAAAGACTCTTCAAAGATAATAGAAGATAATAGTTGTCAAATCCTCACCAATAGTGATCAGTGTTACAGAGAGTAGATTGTCCGCTTCATTTCCCAACGAAATGCCAATCGAAAGTAGAAGTGATGCAAATCTACTTGAAAGTGACTACTAAGTGAAAGAATAGTCAATGGAAAAATTTTGTAGAGGAAGGATCCAAAACTTCAGAAGTTTGCGAGGCGATGCTCGTTAAAGCTCTAACAAGTATCCACCCAGTTCAAGTAGCATGAGGCATTTGAGAGACTAGTGCATAGTAAGGATGGTTTTTTCCTTCATTTGGAGGATCCGTAGGAACCAATAGGGATCAACACAACTCAGTCAACCCCACACTAAAGTTAGAATCATTGGCGAGTTGAAGTAGCATGGCGGATCAAAAGTTCAACTACTCAAAAATAGCAACGGAGAGTAGTTGGGAGCCAAGAGGCGCATTACAGTTGGAGCAGAAGATTGAAGACTCAACAAAGGTGAGGAGTTGCAGTGTCGGCAAAGGCTTCGACAAGGACGTCGAAGGAATAAGTGGGGGAGAATGTCACGGACAAACTTCTAAATAGGATGTTTGATGTAATGGTTATGTATATCCGTGTCTTTTAGTATATTCATGCTTTATACAGCATGTAGAGGGATGACCGAAGGCTTAATAGTCCCATTTTAGTTGGGTTGGTGGCCGCTTTAGGCTTGTAAATAAAAGTTATGTCATGTGGACACTTGTGAAAGATTTTCGGTCTGTAGTGGACCATTTTGACCCTTTGTTGTGCAACTATTCAGAGCTTGTAAAGTCTGTTTGTAATTTGCATTGTCTATAAAGTGTTTTCAGAAATGTTTGCTTGTGGATCCCGAGTGAGACGTTTTCTCTAACCCGTTTTCTCTTTTGTAGGTCCTAAGGGACCATGAGAGGCTTCGGGGAGACTAACATTTGCGAATGGACACGCAAGGGTGTCGCACGACTTAGGCGAAACCAGCTGAGTCCGTGATAGTGTATTGTGTTCAATCGCATTGAAATTGTTTTGCATGATTATTATAATTTTTTTATTATATTTTTCAAATATGTGCTGCACCTTTTCTTGTTGTTATGAGGTGTTTTAGATAGGGCTTTTGATGTCAAATTTATTGACACAAAAGGGGAAGATAGGGTAGTAACTATTGTTGCCCCTTGGATTGGCCGAAGGCTGCTTGTAACCTTGGCTGAGAGCTCTAATTTACTAGTCTTGACCTAGCCAAAAGTAGCAAGAATGAGAGTAGGGTTTCCTGGCCATAGGAGTTGCCTAAGTGGCTAGGAGTTCTGGCCGCATGGGACACCTGCAGCCCTACAACCATAGTTTCCTAGTTGCAAGGGACTCCTTGGTGGCTAGGGTTTCCTATTCATGCAAGGCAGTCCAGTGGCTTAGGATTCTTGGTTTTTGGAGAGTCTCTATATGGTAAGATTTCCTTACTTAAGAAGAAACTACTTGCCATGTGAGGCACCCTTTGGTAGGGTTCCCAAAATACTATATATAATTAATTAAAATATTTTAATTAATTATTATTATCTAGTAGTCCTACATGGTGATGTGCCTATGTGATGTAAGATGTAGACGGATGATTATAGACCATGTGATGTGTATACGTATGATGTGATTAAAAGATGGTTGTTCCTCTAATAGTTTGCGGACATGTAGGAGAATAGATCTAGCATCTATCTTTTCATGCTATCTCTATAACTCAGAAGTCATTGAGCCCAACATATAACATTGAGCAAGAGTGGAGTCATCTATGTACTTCATGTAGCAAGCGATCTCATCCTCGCTTGCCCCTTCCTCAGGCGTAGGCATCACTATATCAAGGACATACATGATTTTCTCCATCGTTAGAATAATTCTCAATTTGTGGAGCCAATTCGTATAATTTAGACTAGTGAGGTGGTTGACATCAAGTATGTCATGTAAAGAATTTAAAAGCGATATTTTCTAAAAATAAAGATGCAATAGAAATAAATAATATACATATTTTATAAAAAAATAAACAATCAGGTTATGGTCTTCTATCTTAATCTGCTCCCACTATTTTTCTAGCGAGCCACACGACACCCTCGGCATGTAAACTGAAGTCTCCGGCAGACTTCTAGTGGGGATCGAGATCCAAACATTATCTTAGTATAACCTCAAGGGACTCAACCAATCACACTAAGCCCAAAAGGTAGGTATCTCTTGCCAATCACAACTCCTTGTGATTCCCATCCTGTTTGGCCTCCGAACTATTGAATCTCATATTTTGATGATAAAACCAATTGATAGTGTTTATGATCTGATCTACGCTTTGAGTAACATAAGAAGCTTCGATCAGGGAGAGACAATTAAAATATGAAGAATCATATTGGGCCGAAGTGGAATATGTTAAAAGATTGGACGTCGAGCTAGAGGATCGATCGACGTATCGATAGAAGGCCTCAGGCCATGGGATCGAGCATCGGGCCAAGAAGAGCGGAAATTGCGTTAAGGAAATCAGAGTTGCGGAGGTCAACTAGCCGATTGGGCAATAGGCCATAAGAGAAGATGATGCGTCAAAGAATCAGACAAGGCATCGATGAACCAATGACATGCCTGTTAGGATCGGAGCGGCACTAAGAGGGGGGGGGGGGGAGGGTGAATTGGTGCAGCGGATTAAAACTCGTAAGTTCGAAATTGATTTTGTAAATGTGTAGAGATTTCGATTCGACGAAGATTGAATTAGCTAAAATAGCTTGAGTGAAGGTAGTCAAAAGTAGGGAGATGAAAACCGAACAATTTGCAGCTAAGTAAAGAAATGGTTTAGAAAATTAAACACTTACATATTCAAGGAACACTACAATGTAAAGTGGTTCGGTCAAATGACCTACATCCACTTGCGAAGCCTTCTTCGATGAGGCTCCCAACTTCCACTAGCAAATTACTTTGAAGGGGAAGGACCAAATACCCCTCTTACAACCTTTTTACAAGTGGTTCACACTCTTACAGATTTTTTAAAGAGAATGAGAGAGGTGAACACTTAAGCTATTGAAAACAAGACTTTGCTAAAGCTTTTTCTTAATCTTTAACTTCTCAAAAAGGTGTTATCTCTGCTGAGAATTGAGGGGTATTTATAGTCCCCAAGAGGATTTAAATTTGGATTCCAAATTTGAATTTCTTTTGGGTTTCTCGGTGCTAGTGGTGCCACCGCTTGTTAGTGTCTAACATTGATAGTGTACTGGCGGTGCCACCGCCAGACCTCTCGGGTTCTGGGCTGTGCCACCGCTGGACCTCTCGGGTTCTGGGCAGTGCCACCGCCCTGTTCGGCAATGTACTGACGGTGCCACCGCTGGACCTCTCGGGTTCTAGGCGATGCCACCGCCTGGACTATTCCAGCTCACTGGTTGGGCTCCAAACTTGGCCCAAACCAGTCCAAACTCGGGCCCAATTGGCCCCTAACCGGGTTATAGGATTGACCCTTAAACCTAACCCAAATTATATGCAAACTATGAAATTAAGACATAGCCCTAAGCAAATTTTAACTGGCAACATCGAGTTTCCTTCTGGCGAGCTTTCCGACGAATTTCCAATGGACTTCCGATACACCCTCGGATTTTTCCAACGGATTCCTAGTAGGCTCCTGGTCTTGTGGCGAGTTCAACGAGTCTTTGGCAAGTATCTGAACCTTCTCGGTTATCTCCATGAACCTCCAATGATCTTTCTGGTGGACTTCCGAAAACTTTGACAAGTCCCCGATTCTTTCTCGGTTGGTTCCGGCAACACTTCCGACGATTCTTCGGACTTTCGGCGGACTCTCGAACACCCATCGAACTTGACTCCAGTAAACTTGCTTTATGTCTTCATGCTATCATAGTTCATCCTGCATATGTAAAACATACTTTGATCTAGACAATTAATCCTAAGTATCTAATCAAGTTGTCCGGTATGTCATTGGTCCCTCGACGCTTCATCCGATTCTTCAGCGCATCGTCCTCTCCTACGGCCTATTGCCCAATCGGCCAGTTGACTCTACAACTCTGATATCCTTGGCACAATGTCTGCTCTTCTTGGCCCGATGCCCGAATCCACGACTCGAAGCCTTCTATCGATACGTCGACCGATCCACCGGCCCGACATCCAATCTTCTGACATGTTCCTACGGCCCAACATGATTTTCCTGCTTTAATTGTCTCTCTTTGATCGAAGCATCCTACGTTACTCAAAATACAGATTAAAATATAAACATATATTGATTGGATTCATCATCAAAATCTGAGATTCAACAATCTCCCCCTTTTTTATAATGAAAACCAATCGACGACGGAGTTAACCTTAACTCCTAGAGTTTAAATAAACTCCCTCTATCAATATACCATATTGATAGAAACTCTTGGATTCAAAAATCCAAGCAACATGTCATGATAAAATCATGACATATAATCAACATACTTCTCCCCCTTTGTCATCAACAAAAAGGAGAAGTATCGCAATCAAGTATTTGTGATATACAAGTTCAACTCATTGCATGAAAAACATAATATCCATTTTTATCATCATGCAAGTTTGCTATCATCATAGATATACATGATAGTATGATAGCAAGTTTACAATATACAAGCTAGCAAATTTTTTTTAACATTTTAAAACACGCAAGCTAACAATTTTGAAATGTTCAAGAAAGCAACTATTGCTTCTTGAAATATAAGTTTTGCTAGATGTGCAAGTTAACTTTTTTACTTCTTGAGATAGGCAAGATAGCACTCCTTGGTGATGTTCAAGATAGTAATTTCTTCTCTTTTGAGAAGTGCAATTTTTGCTCCCCCTTTGTCATTGTCAAAAAGAAGGGAAGACCATTTATGTTAATTTCTAAATTATGACAAAGGTAAATAACATAGATGAAAATTCAACTCTTGAATGTCAAAATAATTATTTTATCATGAATATTTCATCATTGCATGCATCATTATCATATGTTAAAGTATTGCATGCATAATAACAAATCATCATATATATTTTCAAAACATATAAACTCATCATTATATGCATGATTCCAAATCATCATTCATATTATTTCAATCATTGTTTCAATCATCACTATAACTCATCATGCACAAAATGTAAAATCATCTGACATGATATAAACATTTATTTTTAAAATATTTAGCACTATTTTCATGTATGATAATAAAATATTCATGATACCGAATATTAAATTAATATTTTTAAGTATTTATCATTTCGTGATTGTTGGTACCAAACATTTATCATTTAAAGCATTCATGATACACATCATATGCAATACATCACATACATCATCATAATAAAAAGCATATGCATCATTCCAAATCATAAATATTTCAAATCATCATGGTATTAATCTATCAAATTGCATCTTGCCATGCATGATCATAACTTTTCCCCATTTTATCATTATAAACAAGAAAGAATAAGGAAGAACAAAATAGTGTAAAATATTTTAATTATTTCAAGACATACAAGCAATAAATCCAACGGCATCATGTCATGAAAGATAAGACCTCTTAAATTACAAAAGACGTCATTCATTTTATCAAATCTCTTCTTTTTATAAATAACAAAAATTATAGGTATACAAAGAAGAGATAAGTAGTAAATCCAAAAATTCAAGATCATGATTTGAATACAAACTCATTCAAATTCAAATCATCAAATTCATCAAAATCTCAACATTACTTTCAAGAGATTCAAAATGGTATATATAGATTTATCATAATAATCATCAAAATCAATAAGATAGAGAAAAATAATTTTCAAAAAAAAATATTTTCCTCTTTTTAGTTGTTTCAATTCATATGATTTTATTTCATTTATGCCAAATAAAAACATGTATCATATTTAAAATCGAAAGTGTAAGATTTATTATGACAAAGATCAATAAGGCACTTTCATTATGGTAAAAATCAATAATCCATAAATCGCAAGATTCATCATGCATAATTTTGAATTATAAAACCATTAAACATGATTTCCAATCAATATGCTCAAGTTTTTTGTATGAAAACATACATTATACTTAAAACCAAAAATGTAACATTTCATCATGATAAAAATTGATAATCCTTAAATTACTTAAAAATCACCATGCATAATTTCAAAATTTATTAAGCATGATCATTATGCATGATATTAAAACATGGTTTCAAAATGTTTAATATTTTCATTACATAATTTCATCATTATGCATCATCATATTTTCAAATTTGAACATGCACAATTTCAAAACCATACATTTCATTTTTCATGCATGATACAAATAAATCAATCATTATTATGAGCATATCATACATGATATTCAAGCATTCATAATACATCATTTTGGTAATATAATCATAGCTTTTTAATTGATAGTATCTAAATGTCAAAGTTCATTATATCCTATCATGCATGATCATTAACTTCTCATTTGTATTTCATGCATAATTTCATTTCATCATATTAGGAACATTAAGAAGAATTAATTGAGTGATGAGATAAATATTTTATGAATACACGGAATTGTATAAAAATCATATCATGAGTATTTCATGCATTCATATCATAAATAGTGAACATAAATATCAAAAAGAATTTTGATGATGTGATGCATAAATAGTGAACATAAATTTTAAATATCAAGAGACATATTATGATTCTTTTTTAATAACTCAAATAGTGAAAAGAAAGAATCACAATCTTGATTTATAAAATAAATTTTTAAGTTATAATTTTCATAAATCAAGATAAAAATCGTGGTTAGATGAAACTCATTCAAATCATCAAAATCATCAAAATCACTTTTAAGATGATCGAATAGATTCATTAAAGTCAATAAGATAGAGAAAAAAAAATTTAAGAAAAATAATTTTCTCTTTTTAGTTGTTTCAATTTATGTTATTGATTTTATATTAGTATGCTCAAATATTTGTTTTCATGTTAAAACCATGCATCAACGTTTAGGATCGAAAAATAAATTTTATCATGAAAACCACCAAGATCAATAAACCACAAAAATCATCATGTATAACTTTAAAATCTCATACATAAAATCGTCAAATCATGGTATCAAAATTTTAATATTTTCATTATAACTTTATGCATAATTAAGTATACAATCGTCAAGACACTTACACTATTTTATATAAACATGCCTATTTTATTTATGTCAAATCAAAACATGCATCATTTTTTAAATCGAAAAAGCCACTTTTATTATCATGAAAATCGATAATCCACAAATCACAAAAATCATTATGCATTATTTCAAATCAAACATGATTTTATTTATTTTCAAAATATTCATCATGATAGGACATTCAAGGCAAATAAATCATTAAACATAAAGCATATTCATCAATCTTGGTTTCATTGAGCATAAGGTATTTTCAACCAAAACTATTTTATTATTTGTTATAGTCATGCATTTTTCTTTTTAGGTGAATCTATCTTTTCATGCTTAGTTTTTCATACAAAAGCTATGCATCATCATTAAGCATGATATTAAACTTCTTAATATTTTCATTAAGACATCAAGCATGGTTTCAATCAAAATCGGAAATCATCAAGATACATATTTTTTCTTCTTAAGAAAAACATACATATAATCATTAGATTTAAATTTAATATTTTATTCCATTAACATAAAATATACAATTATTATTATTATTTTTAAAATTACGATCATGATCATATTTTTGCATTTTTAATTTTTTAAACATGTAATTTTTAAGAAAAATAATTATTCTAAAAAAAGAAAATGCATCATAGAAAACATCAAGTAATTTCAAAATAAATTAAGGGGGTTTTGATTACCTCATAATTGAAGGTGGTTAAGGCATAGTTTGCCACCTTGCCTTTTTTTATTTTCTCCTCGTCTTCGGAGGAGCTCGATTCATCCCAATTTTTGTTCTTCTTTTTGCGTTCAAAGTAAATAGTTCCGTTCTTTTTTCTTTTTAATTTTTGTTTCATTTATAGTTTAAGTTCACCATCACTTGAGCTTATGCTCGAGTGGTCTTCAAATGTTCTATGTCTCAAATCCTTCCTATTCTTTGGAAGGTTGTTCTTGAGTTCCCTTTTTGCTACATTGTTCATTTCGTAGGTCATTAGAGACCCAACAAGTTCTTCGAGAGGAAATGTTTTAAGGTCCTTGGCCTCTTGAATGACCGTAACTTTTGGATCCCAACTCTTTGGAAGGGATCTTAAAATTTTAGTTACTAGTTCAAAGTTAGAAAAATCTTTATTAGGAGCTTTGAGTCCATTGATGATATCCGTAAAATGGGTGTACATGTCTCTGATGGGCTCACTTGGTTTCATTTGGAAAAATTTGTAAGAATGCACAAGAATGTTGATTTTGGACTCTTTCACTCGACTAGTGCCTTCATGAGTGACCTCAAGAGTTCTCCAAATATCAAAAGCCAAATCACAAATCGAAATGCGATTAAATTCATTTTTATCAAGTGCACAAAACAAGGCATTCATAGCCTTTGCGTTTATAGTAAAAACCTTCTTCTCCGATTCATCCCATTCGCTCATCGGAAGAGAAGATTTTTGAAATCCATTTTTGATAATATTCCAAAGATCAAAATCCATGGAAATAAGGAAGATCCTCATACGAGTCTTCCAATACGTAATCCGACACATTAAACATAAGCGGACGTATAATAGAGTGACCCTCTTGCATACTGAAGTAAGACATCTCACTTGGGTATTAAACCAAATATGAGAGTGAGCCTTGCTCTGATACCAATTGTTAGGATCGGAGCGGCACTAAGAGGGGGGGGGGGCGTTAAATTAGTACAGCAGATTAAAACTCATAAGTTCAAAATTGATTTCGTAAATGTGTAAAGATTTCGATTCGACGAAGGATGACTTAGCTAAAATAGCTCGAGTAAAGGTAGTCAAGAGTAGGGAGATGAAAACCGAATGATTTGCAGCTAAGTAAAAAAATGGTTCAAAAAATTAAACACTCACACATTCAAGGAACACCACAATGTAAAGTGGTTTGGTCAGATGACCTACATCCACTTGCGAAGCCTTCTTCGATGAGGCTCTCAACTTCCACTAGTAAATCACTTTGAAGGGGAAGGACCAAATACCCCACTTACAATCTTTCTACAAGTGGTTCACACTCTTACAAATATTTCAAAGAAAAAGAGGGAGGTGAACATTTAAGCTATTGAAAACAAGACTTTGCTAAAGCTTTTTCTCAATCTATAACTTCTCAAAAAGGTGTTATCTCTACTGAGAATTGAGAGGTATTTATAGGCCACAAGAGAATTCAAATTTGAGCTCCAAATTTGAATTGCTTTTGGGTTTCCCGGTGCTGGCGGTGCCACTGCTTGTAAGTGGCAGTGCCACCGCCTGTCAGTGTCTGATAGTGTACTGGCGGTGCCACCGCTAGACCTCTCGGGTTCTAGACGATGCCACCGCCTAGTCCGGCAGTGTACTAACGGTGCCACCGCCGGAACTCTCGGGTTTTGGGTGGTGCCATCGTCTGGATTGTTCTAACTCATTGGTTGGGCTCCAAACTTGGCTTAAATCAGTCTAAACTCGGGCCCAATTGACCCCTAACCGGGTTATAGGATTGACCCTTAATCTTAACCCAAATTATATGCAAACTACAAAATTAAGACATAGCCCTAAGCAAATTTAATCGGCAACATCGAGTTTCCTTCCGGCGAGCTTTTTGGCGAACTTCCAACGGACTTCCAATACACCCTCGGATTTCTTCCGGTGGACTCCCAACAGGCTCTCGGTCTTATGGTGAGTTTAACGAGTCTTTGGCAAGTATTCGAACCTTCTCGGTGATCTCCGTGAACCTCCGACGATCTATCCAGTGGACTTCCGAAAACTTCGACAAGTCCCCGATTCTTTCTCGGTTGGTTCCGGTAGCACTTCCGACGATTCTTCAGACTTTCAGCGGACTCTCAAACACTCATCGAACTTGACTCCGATAAACTTGCTTTATGTCTTCATGCTATCGTAGTTAATCCTACACATGTAAAACATACTTCGATCTAGACAATTAATCCTAAGCATCTAATAAAGTTGTCCGGCATGTCATTGGTCCCTCGATGCTTCGTCCGATTCTTCGATGCATCATCCTCTCCTGCAGCCTATTGCCCAATCGGCCAATTAACTCCGCAACTCCGATATCCTTGGTGCAATGTCCGCTCTTCTTGGCTTGATGCCCGAATCCATGGCTCGAAGCCTTCTATCGATACGTCGACCGATCCACCGGCCCGACGTCTAATCTTCTGACATGTTCCTACGGTCCAACATAATTTTCTTGCTTTAATTGTCTCACCCTGATCGAAACATCCTACGTCACTCAAAATGCAGATTAAAACATAAACACATATTGATTGGTTTCATATCAAAATCTGAGATTCAACAATGCCGGACAATATTTTATTTAGTTTTGTAATAATTGTCTAGATCGAAGTAGGTTTTAGGTGTAATTGGGTTGAAATTGGGCCAACTCAATTAGGGGCCAATTGGGCCCAAGTTTGGGCTATGTTGGGTCAAGTGAAAGGCTCAAACAATGACCTAATAGGTGAAATCGTCAGTGGCACAGTCTCCGAGACTATGTCAAGCAGTGGTACTGCCTAGTGGCAGGGTGTCAAGCGATGGTACCGCTAGACTGGGTGGTGGTATCGCCCAGCACTGGCGGTGGTACCACTAGTACCCGGAAGACCCAGGATGAGACTAGTTTTGGCTCCAAGTTTGAATTTATTTAGAGCCTATAAATACCCCTCTCATCCCTAGTTAAGACACACAAGCACAGAGAACTTAAAAGTGGAAAAACACTATAGCAATTGCTTAAGAAATCCCCTACTCTAGTTCTAAAGTTTAGAATTCTGTTTAGGGAGGAGTAAGTACTTATAAAAAGCTATCTCCTAAACTTATGAAAAGGAGAAGAGGGGTGTAAAAAGGCAGTTGATCTTCACCCATTAAAAGAAGATTAATAGTGGAAGCCGGTAGCCCGAGTAAAGAGGAATCGAGAGTGGATGTAGGTCACGATGACTGAACCATTATAAAAATCTAGTTTGCATTTCTATTTTGCTCTTTACTTTCATTGCAAACTGCTTTACTTTCACTATGCTTCTATACGCTTTCAAGTTTAATATCTTTCTAAAATGATTTTATCGAACGAGATTTTTAACTCGATGTGATTTTTATCGCTACACTAATTCACCCCCCCCCCCTCCCCAAGTGTCAACTCGATTTTAACATGAACCACCATTGTCTCGAGGGATTTGACCAACTATGATGTTTGGTTAAGTCAACATCATCGTTATAAGATGAGTCTGATTCAATGATATACCATCGAGAGACTCAACCAAGCATACCATATCCTCAAGTCACCGGTGACATATCTATGTCATAGGCAAGATAGCGAATCACAATATAGGTGACCTCGAGGGACTCAACCAACTCAATCTACATCAAGAATCAGTCCCTACCTATAACGATGGAAGGTCACGTGGGTTAATCTAATTACCTCACATTTACTGACTTAATATTATCGAGAGAGGGGATTTTGATTTGGTCTCCTAATATGATATGTCAGATATATACATATTTAATATATATCTATATCACATGCAAATATATATACATATCTAGTAGGTGTACAAGCAATCACATATCACATTAGCAATCACACCAGATGATCATGGACCTCAGCCTAATGTGATCAGGCCCGAGCTAGTGGGCCTAACTACTCACATCAAGATCTATGTGTGCAGCGGTGCATCTCCATGCCCTATAATCGTCCATCTCGTCCTCATCGATTCTATCGACATCTCGCGCATCTCCATATGTCGCAATCGTCCGTCTCGGTCTCGTGGGTCCCAATATCGTTTCCACACTCCCGCTGCGCCTCCTCGTGTGATTACAATTTAATTATAGGCACATAGGCCCGACAATAAATAAGAAAAACAGAGACTCACAGGCCTAAATAATAATAATATCACATATACACGCATCAAACGGTCTATGATCATCCATCCACATCATATATCACATGTACACATCATCATCATGTAGGACTACTAGAAAATAATAATAATAATTAATTAAACTTTTTAATTAATTAATATTTTCTGAAATTAGGGATACATAGGGAATTTTTTGAATTATGAAGGGTATTTTGGTAATCTAGACAAAAAGGATAGATCTTGGAATTTATGAAATTATGAGGGGCAAAACTATCTTTTGCCTAGAAAAACCCTAATCCCCTTCCTTCTCCCTACTGCGTTGCCGCTGCCGCCACCCCGCCTACGGCAGCCAGTACAAGGGGAGGGGGCGCAACCTCTACTTGCGGGAGCCTACAAGCATTGTCGCCCCTACAGGTGATTTAGCCCATGGGCGCAACGCCCGTAGGCGTTGTTGCTCCTAGGGCCGCAACGCCCATCGGTGCTACTGCCCTTGTGGACTTCTGTACCCATGGGCGTAGCGCCCGTAGGCGGCATTGCAATCGCCCGTAGGCAGTGCTACCCTTGTGGGCAGGCGGCCCTGCGGGCAGTTCTTCCCACGGGCAGTGTTGGCCTCGTAGGCGCCTCTGACCGTAGGCGCAACGTCTGCAAATGTCGCCCGTGCAGTTGTCGGCTACAGGTGGCCGATTGCAGGCCGTCGACCACTTGCATGCAAATGGTGGCCAAGGCTACCATCTGCGAGGGGAACAACAGTTGCCGCCTTTTCTCGCTTTTGCGTCAACGATTTTAATGTCAAAAGCTTCTCTAAAATATAACACATGCAGTTTAAAACTAATCTTTCGCACAAACAACCTGGCTCTAATATCACACTAGGGAAATTAGGGGTGACATCGTATGTATAGCGGAAGAACAAAAAATAAAATTACTAGATTTCCCAAAAAGGTGTTCATCATCATGTGAAAATTAGTGCACAAAATTCATAAAATTTAAAACTACGTATATGAAAGATCGTATATCCCTGAATCACTGTAGGTCTGTAGGAGAGGGTGAAGAAGGTCAAACGTCCTCCTCTCTAGTGGTGATTCACATAGCAGAGATGCGACAATGCTCCTCAAATCTCTAGGTCTACTATTTAAGGAGAAGAAAGGGAGAGGAGAATATGAGGTGGAAACCAAGAGAAGCTCTGGCCGATGGGCGTTTGGTTCCCTCCTATTTATAGAGGTCCCTTGTCAACTTAACCCTAATGGATCTTGCCCTATTGGATACTGGATCTCCATCCAACTTTCTAAGCTTCTTAGATTAGTAGATCTCTATCCAATAATCTCTCACATGCTCTTATTGGATCTCATCCATGGGATCAAATAATTCAAGGGTTTATTGGATATCCAATAAGATAGGGGCTCCGGCGAATATCTTATATCCGAACCTCTACTCGTCGCAATGCCTACCATGTGTATGACCCTCTAGGCCCAATATCGAGTTGTTTGTGAGTCATACCTATCATAACTCCTTCTAGCTCAGTGAATTATTATCTCCATAATAATTCACTCAATTCATCAATTGTAGATGTACTAGGCCACTACATCGTAGTCCCCAAACGATGTAGGAGAATTCAATCCATTGGACTTGTCTATCCTTAGTTACCGTATACCTATAGTCTCTTATCCATCTAATATTCCAGACACCGTATACCAGTCATGGTGTTGTTAGACCTATATGGTTTCTACTAGAGTCTCGCTCTAATTGGATTCTCCTAGAGAACTCTCTCTCAATCCGAATGACCCTAGTTAGGGATTTTGTCTGAGCAAGAACACATGGGATATTTCTCTCATAACACCGAGAGTGAATGATACTTTATCGATACTCAATGACCCTCGTAAGGTTGACTACTACTTCCAATAACTGGTTATGCTAGATCTTAAACTTCTAAATCTATAAGTCTGATATCAAACAGTGGAGTACTCATATAAGACACCCTTGGTGTATTAAGTCTAAGGACTAGGTACACCACTAGAACAATGAAATCGCTATCTGACAATGAGGTATCATTAACCATCGAACATTTCATGAGCAGATCAATCAGTGAACACATTCTCTAATGAGCACCTACACTGTTTTCCTTTTATCCCCACATAAGCAACTATGAGACCAGTTGCCTCCATCATATGGATAGGTATACAATACACTAGTATGTCCGGTTATCTTGATGTCCCTCTCGAGTATCCTATGACCATGATTATTTAGGGTTTATGTTTAAAGGTGAATCAGTCTCATTATCGTGATCTCATCACGATCCGATTCCCATTGCACAAATCCATGGACATCACAATATATATGTGTATATGCAATAATCAATATAAAGTGATAAAATATCAAATAATATAATAAGTAAAAAAGAATGCGTATCATGTCACACGTTCCATCACTCATATGATTGGATTACTAGGCACCTATGACTAGCAAAACCTAGATCCGCTTGATATCCGTGCATACAACTTAGAGCATGTGCTGTTTCAGACTTGGTACATAGTATAGAATACATGATAAATCCTATCATTGAGGCATAGGATATCCTTTCCATGTCCACTCTTTCTTCAGGAATCTTTGGGCACATATTTCTAGTGATATTCTATATCTCATCTACTAGTTATAGATTCCATGTAAGCCAATCACGTGAGTGATGACACGTATGACATGATACACACTCTCTTTGTTTATTATTTATTTAACTTTTTTCTCACTCTATATTGCCTATTGTATTTATTTTTTGATGTCTATAGATTTGTGTAATGAGAATCAGATCATGATGAGATCACGATAATGAGACTGATTTACCTATCAACATAGACTGTAAATAATCTCGATCATAGGTCACTTGAGAGGGACATTAAGATGACCAAATAGACTAGTGCGAAGTACACATGTCCATATGATGGAGGTGACTGGTCTTATAGCTGCTCGTGTGGGGACACTAGGGATACTGCGTAGGTGCTTATTAGAGAATGAGTTCGCTAATTGATCAGCTCTTCGAATGCTAGATGGTTGATGATATCTCATTATCATACAACGATTCCATCATCTAGTGGTGTATCTGGTCCTTAGACTTGAGACACTATGGATGTCCTATATGAGTACTCCACTCTTTGATACCAAACTTATAAACTTAGAAGTTCTAAATATGGCACAACCAGTCATGGGGAGTGGCAGCTAACCTTACGAGGACTATTGAGTGTCAATAGAGGATCATCCACTCTCGATATTATGAGAAAAATATCCTATATATTCTTTCTTAGGTAAATCCTTAGCCAAGGTCATTTGGATTGAGAGAGAAATATGATAAGACCCTAAAGTCTTATCGTCGCTCTGATACCAATTGATAAGACCCTAAAGTCTTATCGTCGCTCTGATATCAAATGATAAGACCCTAAAGTCTTATCGTTGCTCTGATACCAATTGATAAGACCCTACAGTCTTATCGTGGAAGAAAGGGGAGAAAAGGGAATGATAATGATCGCTTCGAGGGGATCGGCCTCCTTGATCGCTTCGAGGGGATCGGCCCTCCTTGAAGCGATCATTATCATTCCTTTTTTCTCCCCTTTCTTCCATGATTAGACCGTAGGGTTTTATCAATTGGTATCAGAGCAATGATCCTTGGCACAGCCCACCGCAGCCCTGCTTCCCTTCTTCCCTACCACCACTACAAGGCAACTCTTTCTACACCACCGCCACTGTTTCCCCAGTCGCTCGACCACCGTTGTTGCTTCCCCCCGGCTAGCGACCTTCGACCACCGCTCGACCATGCAACCTCAACCCCGGCCACTTCAACGCTACCTCTCTCTTCCTCTGCCTCCGCTGCCGCAACCGTTGGATGCCATCATCACAGCCTCAACCTGACTATTTAGCGATCGCTCCCATGAGTCACAACAGTTGCAGTCGTCACCTTACAGCCCCCGACGCTCTCATCTCACGCTGTGACTGAAACACAGGGTAGCACCTCTTCCTCCTCGGCAGCTTCATAGCTACAGTGAGGATGCCCTTGACTAGACATTAAAAACAAGAACTGGGGATTACCGACTTGCAATTGTATGTAATGATTGTCGATAACTCAGTGAAAGCACAAATGAAAGCGTTGGAAATAAGAATTGAGAATCGGCTACAAGAAACCCTTCATGATTTCAAAAAGAGCTTGTTGGAGCACTTTAGTGGGTTTCAACAAGATGGGAGCTCAAGTTCTATATTGAACAGATTGGGAGGTACAGGAAAAGGGCCCCAGGATGGTGACACACACTACCCATGCATTAGGGTAGAATTTCCATGATGGGAATATGAGGATCCGACTAGTTGGATCTCTAAGGCAAATTTTTTTTTTTGTTTTCACATAACCTCAGAAGAATCTAAGGTAGAAGTGGCCTCAATCTAGCTCGAGGGAGATGCACTCCAATGGTACGATTGGTATGAAATTGTCTACGGAGTTCCTTCGTGGGAGAAGTTTAAAAGAGGGCTTCTTATTCGATTTGGCCCATCCGAATATGAGAATGTTGATGGCCAGCTCGCTAAAATTCGACAAACTTCTATAATATTAGAATATCAGAGTAGGTTTGAAAGATTATCAAATCAAGCTAGAGATTGGTCAGAACGACAGCTTTTGGATACATTTATTGAAGGGCTTAATCCGGAGATTTGGTGTGAAGTTAAGGCTCGTCAACCCCGCACCATGATAGCTGCGATTTCATTTGCATGCCTGCATGAGGAAAAATCAGCATTGAATATCATCAAAATAGAGGTGTCAATAAACAGGTGATCAGCAAGCAGCACACCCCATCTACTCCCAGTCAAAATCCTATCACTTGCAGACTTACCCAAGAAGAACTTAAAGAAAGATCAGCAAAGAGTTTGTGCTGGCATTACAATAAAAAGTGGAGTAAGGAGCACCGATGCAAACAAAGGCAACTTCTAATGATTGAACTAATTGGAGAGGAACTGAAAGCTAAGAATGTGGACTCCGATCATGAAGGTATAAATTCTAATGAAGATATTAGACCTACCATACATACAATGCATGCATTAACCATCTACTCTAACCCACAAACTATGAAAGTTGACAGAACTCTGGAACATCAGCCTATTATAGTTTTGATTGATACTGGTAGCACTAACAATTTTATGGACAATGAGACTATTGGCCGATTGGCCCACTACATTGAATACTATGATAGATTCGAAGTAAAGACTGTTGATGGATGAATTCTCACTTGTGATAGCAAAGGTTCAAAGATAAAATTGATTATATAGGGCCAGAAGTTTTTTTACAACGATTACTATATTGAAAGACCGACTGGTTGCTTACACTATCAAAAAGTGGAGACCATACTTACTTGATCAATGGGTTATGATGCGATATAGATACTCTATGACAAAAGTGCTGAAAGAGAAGCTCCCTGAGATTGATGCTACTCAACCTTGAGGACAAGGCTGATTTGAAGAGGGAGGAACTGTTAGGACCTTTTTTCTGAGCTTTTAAATAATGTTTATCGAGTCTATTTAGTTCAGTTGTTTATTGAGTCAATTTGGTTTAGTTAGAGTCAAGTAGAGGTTTATTTAATATTTATTTATTATTAGAGTTCAAGTCCTGATGGACTCTAGGTGGAACTCTATAAATAGTGATGTAACCCTTTCTTTTGACAATCAATCAATCAATCAATGAAATGCTATTCCACTCTATGGACAAACCCTAGGAAGCTAATCCCCTCGAAGTAATCAAGGAGGTCCGATCCCCTCGAAGTGATCAAGGAGGATCGATCCCCTCGAAGCAATCAAGGAGGTCGATCCCCTTGAAGCGATCAAGGAGGTCAATCCCCTTGAAGCGATCATTATCATTCCCTTTTCTCCCCTTTCTTCCACGATAAGACCGTAGGGTCTTATCAATTGGTATCAGAGCAACGATAATACTTTAGGGTCTTATCATTTAGTATCAGAGCGACAATCAGACTTTATGGTCTTATCATTTGGTATTAGAGTGGCGATAAGGCTTTAGGGTCTTATCAAAATAGTTCTTTAAGAGAATCTGATTAGAACGAGACTTAACTAGAAACCATATGGGACTAACATGCCATGCCCAGTATAAAGTATTTGGGACATTAGATGGGTGAGGGACTATAGATACATGATAACTAATGATAGATAGGTCCAATGGATTAGATTACATTGTATCATTTGGGGACTGTAGCGTAGTGGCCTAGTACGTCCATAGTCAATGAGTTAAGCGAATTATTATGAATATAATAATTTATTGAGCTAGAAAGAGTTATGATAGGTATGACTTACGGCCAGCTCGATATTAGGCCTATAGAGTCACACACATATGGTAGGTGTTGCGATGAGTAGAGGTTCAGATATAAGATATCTATTGGAGCCCCTATATTATTAGATATCTAATAAGGCCCTGAATTATTGAATTCTATAGATGAGATATAATAAAAGCTAATAAGAGATTATTGGGTAGAGATCCACTAATCTAAGAGGCTTGGGTAGTTGGATGGAGATTCAATGCCCAATAGGGCAAGATCCATTAGGGTTAAGTTGATAGAGGGCCTCTAAAAATAAGAGGGAACCAAAGGGCCATAGGCTAAACCCCTTTTGGCTACCACCTCCTATTTTTCTCCCCCCCTCTCCTCCTCAGCCAACAACCTATGTTTGGGGCATGTGGACAGCAAGAAGGGCTGACCCCTTCTTGATTTTATAGTACGTGTGAGGAGGAGATCTGTGTAGTGATTTGAGAAGCTTCTTCGTAGCCTTTGTTGAATCTCAGATTTTGATGATGAAATCAATTGGTAAATTGTTTGATCTATTCTATATATTGAGAAAAGTGTACAGGATTAACTATGATAGCAGTAAGGCATAAAGCAGATGTTGGGCTGGAGTCAAGATCGAGATTTCATTGGGAGTCCTAGAGTTCGTTGGAAGTCCGGACGTTCATTAAAAGTTCTGTCGAAATTGACCGAGAAGTCCAGGAGCTTGCCAAAGAATATCATCGTAAAGTTTAAGAGCTTGCTAGGAGTCCATTGGAACATTATCGAGAGATTGTTGGAAGATAGCCGGAAGATCGCTGGAAGCACGTCGGAAGAACAATTGACATACCGGACCAAGATTACTTAGTTAATATCTTAAATTATCATAGTTAGACCTTAAGTTGAGTTAGGATTGGGAGTTAATCCTACTAACTCAGTTATGGGCTAATTGAGCCCTTAACAGGGTTGAACTGGGCCGGTTAAACAGTCCATTCAACACTTGAAGTCACAGCCGATGGTGACACCGCCTGGTGACTCTGTCTCCCAAGTGGTCTGGGCGGTGGTACCGCCGATAGTAAATGTTGCCAAGAGGTGGTACCGCCAAAGCTCGGTCTTCGAATTCTATTAGGTGGTCGTACCACCTAGACTAGGAGGTGATACCACTTAGTGTCAGTCTGTAGATGGTAGTACCACCCAATAATGGCGATGGTATCGCCAGTACCCTAAAATCCGGGAATGTAATACTTTTTGGCTCCAATTCTGAAGCTATTGGGGCTTTTAAATATCTCACCCTTTTCTGCATGAAAGGGTACAAAAGTGTGAAAAATATTTTGAAGTCTTGGGGAGTTAAAAGTGTTGTAAAAGTGCTAAAAGTCCTCTTCCTTCCATTCTAGTGTTGTGATCATTTAAGAGAAGTGTGAGCCTTATAAGGGTTATCTCCTAAACCTATGAAAAGGAGAAAGCATTGTAAAGAGGGTGGTTGATGTTCACCCATTGAAGGAAGACCATTAGTGGACGTCGGTGACCTCGACGAAGGAGGAATCGGAAGTAGATGTAGGTCACAACAACCGAACCACTATAAATTCTGATTTGCATTTCTATTATTGTCATTTATTTACTTTGCAATGGCTTCACTTCCTCCTTACTTGGCTTTCAATATCCTTATGAACAAACACACTTTCAAGTAATCTTTTGAAATCAGTTTTTTAACGTATGAAGATTTTTAAACCGACATTTTTATCCGTTGCACTAATTCACCCCCCACCCCACCCCCCCCCTCCCCCCATCCTCTTAGTGTCGACTCGATCCTAACAGCCCTAACCGTGTAGATCACCACTAGAGAGGAGGATAGTTAACCTTCTTCATCCTCTCCTATAGATCTATAAGTTTTTAGGGATATATGATCTCCCTATATAACACACATTTTTCTTATACTTATATTTTTCGGTTTTACGGGTTTTTGCACACTAATCTTCGCATAATGATAAGAGACTATTTTTTTTGTGAAAATTTAAGATTTTTATTTCTATTCTTCCATTATGCATATGATATTACTCAGATTTCCTAATAGTAGTATCATAGCCAAGTTATTCATGCAAAAGATTGGCTTTTAAATTGCATGTATGTGTTCAATCATGTAGATTTTTTTTTGCGCGATTACTGTAATTTTTGTCATAGTTTTTGAGATCTAGACTCCACATCTTCTCTCTATTAAAAGGTGCTTTAGATCAATATTTTTTTGCCAAATTTTTTTATCACAGAACAGAGGAAAAAGGGCAGCAACTGTTACTGCCCTATGATTTGATCGAAGGCTACTTGCAGCCTTGGCCTAGAGCACACCTTGCTGCTCTTGGCCAGGCCAAAGGCAGCAAGGTTGAGAGCAGTAGGGCTGCTCATGGCCTGGGCATTGGCAGCCCCTACAGCCATGGTTTCTTGGCTGCAACGGGCACCTCTGGCAGCTTGGGTTTCCTAGATCCCAAGGAGACCCTAACGGCCATGATTCCTAGCTGCTTGGGGCAAGCAGGAAGCCAAGTTTCCTAGTTGTCCAAGGCTACCCTGCAACCAAGGTTTCCTAGCTACAGAGGACTCTTTGGTGGCTAGGGTTTCCTAGCTGCAGGGGAGTCCCTAGTGGCTAAGATTTCCTAGCCACATAAGGGACTACTTGCCATGTGGGGCACCCTATGGTAGGGTTCCCAAAATACTACAGAATAATTAATTAAATAATTTAATTAATTATTATTATTTAGTAATCCTACATGGTGATATGTATATATGATGTGTGATGTGGATGGATGATCATGGATCGTGTGATGTAATTTAAGTGTGTATTATGATAATTATTATTATTGGGGCCTGCGAGCCTCTAATTTTTTTCTCATTTATTGTCGGGCCTATGTGTCTGTGATTATGTTGTATTATGCGAGGAGATATGGTGGGAGCATGGAGGTGATAGTGGAACACACGAGGGTGAGATGGACTATTGCGATGCATGGAGATGCGTCGAGACGTCAATGGAATCAATGAGGATGAGATGGATGATCATAGGGCATGGAGATGTTCCATTACGCACATAGATCATGATGTGAGTGATTATGCCTATTGGCTCAGACTTGATCACATTAGGTTGTGGTCCATAATCATCTAGTGTGATTGCTCATGTGATATGTGATTGCTAATACAAATACTATATATATACATATATATATATATATACATATATATATATACATATATATATATATATACATGTATATATATATATATATATGTATATGTATATGTATATATATATATATATGTATATATATATATGTATATATATATATGTATATATATATATATATATATATATATACATATATATATATATATATACATATATATATATACATATATATATATATGTATGTATATATATATATATATATTTGTATATGATGTAGATATATGATGTGTGACACATCATAGGAGACCGAATCAAAATCCCCTCTCTCGATAATATTAAGTTGATAAATATGAGACAATTAGATTGGTCCATATGACCTTCCATCGTTATAAGAAGAAATCGATTTCTGACATAGGTTGAGTTGGTCGAGTCTCTCGAGGCTCATCTGTATCACAATTCAATATCTTGCCTATGACATAGAGATATCATAGGTGACCTAAGGACTTAGTATACTTGGTCGAGTCCCTCGAAGGCATATCATCGAATCAAACTCATCTTGTAAAGATGGTGATGACTTAACCGAACGTCATGATTGGTCGAGTCTCTCGAGGCCATGGTGGTTTAGAGTCTGAATAGGATAGGAATCACAAAGAGTTATGATCAACAAGAGTTGCTTCCCTTTTTAGGCTTAGAGTGATTGGTCGAGTCCCTCGAGGTTACGTTAAGGCGTTGATTGAATCCCAATCCCCATTATAGATCTGCTAAGGTTCTCTGATTCACATACCAGAGTGAGTTATGTGTTTCATGAAAAAATAGTGGGAGTGGATTAAGATAGAAGATCATATCTTAATTATTTACTATTATAAAATCTACATGTTATTTATTTATGCTATATATATATATATATATATATATATATATATATATATAATATTACTTTCAAATCCCTTACGTGGCATACTTGACGTCAACTGCCTCACTAGTCCAAACTATATGGATAAGCTCCGCAACCTATGAATCGTTCTCACGATGGAGAAGATGAAGATCATGCATGTTCTTGATACAGTGATGCGTACGTCCAAAGAAGGGGTAAGCAAGGATGAGATCTCTTGGTACGTGAAATATATAAATGAATCCACTCTTGCTTAATGTTACATATTGGGTTCCATGACTCTTAAGTTACAGAGAGCATAAAAAGATGGATGTCAGATCTATTCTCTTACATCTTCATAAATTATTTTAGGAATAATGAGTAGATAGAGAAATTCACGGTTCTAAAAATGGTCCTAGAGGATAACTTTTATGTGGATCTTGTGCTTTAGTCTCAACCAAATTTCTTTTTATAGTTTATTATAAATTTTAATATAAATAAGCTTGAGGTGACTCTCCCTAAGCTTCTCAATATGTTGAGGGAGGCTGAGAACACTATCAAAAAAGAGAAACTAGGTAGAGAAGTCCCTTAAAAAGGGTAAGGGCAAGGGTAAACCAGGTAAAGCAAAGGTTATTAAGAAGGACCCAATAAAGGATAAAGGCTAGTGCTTCCATTATGACAAAAGTGGGCACTGGAAGAGGAACTATAAAGAATACTTTACAAAAAAGGCAAAACAA
Organism: Musa acuminata AAA Group; assembly: GCF_036884655.1. Lineage (NCBI taxonomy): Eukaryota > Viridiplantae > Streptophyta > Magnoliopsida > Zingiberales > Musaceae > Musa > Musa acuminata. Next base: position 34,350,241 of record NC_088327.1, read on the forward strand.
AACTTGGAGAAGCTTTAAGTACATTCATGATCAGTCTCCATTTGTCAGATTCTTATTATAATACATGAGTATTAAATACCAATAGTGCTCTTTGTAGGTTTTGGTAAGACCTAGGAGATTGGCGAGAGGCAAGATGGACCTCAAGATGGCCAATAAAGTAAAAGTTATTGTAGTGGCCATTCGTGAGGTCACCCTTATTGAATCTTGAATTTTGATGATGGAATCAATTAATGAAGTTTTGATCTAATGTGCATTTGAGTGATATAGGACTAACTTTGATACAAATCAATTAAAGCAGGAGAATTGAATGTTGGGCTAGAGTGAACATGTCAGAAGATTAGACGCCGGGACGGAGGATCGATTGACATGCCGGAAGGACTTCATGCCATGAGTTTGGGCATTGAGCCGAATGATCAAACATTGCACCAAGGAGATTGGAAGTTGTGGGAGGGCAACTTGCCGATTGGGCAATATGCCGAAGGATCGAATGAAGCATCGAATGATCGGATGACGCATTAGATGAACCAATGATATGCCGCACAACATAGGATTCATGCTTGTAATTGATTGTGTCTAGATTGAGTTAGTTTAGGTCTAATTGAGTTAGTTTTGGGAGTAATCCTACTAACTCAAATAGAGGCCAATTGGGCCTGAATCAGGGCTGAATTGGGCCTATTGTTTAGCCCATTCAATGACCTAGAGCCAGGTAAGGCAGTGGCACCACTAGGGCTAGCGGTGGAATCTCTTGAGGCTCAGCCTCCCAAGCAGGGTGGTAGTTAATAATCCAATACCCGATAAGAATGATCCATTAAGTTAGTTAAAAGAGACTCTCTATAAATAGGAGTTGGGACTAAAAGGGTTATAAGCTAGACCCCTATTGCTGCCACCCTCCTTATCTCCTCCCCCCTCCTTCCTCCAACTAACTGCCCCCTCTCTAGTGTGAGAGGATAGCAAGAGAGACCAATCCCTCCTTTTGTGCTGCTATGTGGTGATGGGCGATTGCGAGGAAAGAACATGTTGCTTGAGGAGGTGCATCATTGCTACGTCCATTATATGAATCGCTACTAGAGTGGTGTTTATGAGAGCTCCTTCATCTATAGACTAGGATATACGATCTTAGAGGATATACAAGTTCCCCTATGTAATAATGTCTCAATCATTCTCGAGTTTTATGCTCCTAATCTTCCCACGATGATTCGATAAGATTATTTTGGGAAATTAATTTTTGTTTTTATTTTCTACTATAGATGTGATGCTCCCTAAGGTTTTCCAATAGTGGTATTAGAGCCAAGTTGCTTGTGTAATATTAGGTTATTAACTACATGTTGTGTTGAATCAGTTCACGTAAACAAGTTGTGTTTTCATCGATTTGAGATTAAAACAATGTAGTTTTTAGCATATAAACTGTTTTGTCACCCAAGAACTTCTTGACATCAGATTAGATAGGGCAGCAAAGGTAGCTGCCTTGTAGCCTTGGCTGATGGCTGCTTGCAGCCCTCGCTAAAAGTAGCATTGGCTGCTCTTGGCTTGGACAAAGACGCCTTAGCCGAGGGCCACATGGCCGAAGGTAGCCCTAGCAACTAGGGACTCCTAGTCGTAAGGGGCAACCTTGGTGACCAGGGTTTCCTGGCCACTAAAGGCACCTTGCCCCATGGATCTGTAAAGTTTTCCCGGGTTGGATTAAGAGTTAATCCAAAATCAATTAAAGAGTTTAATTGATTACTACCAAGTTAGTCTTATATATATATATATATATGACTTCTTAATCTCCTAATTTAAACTTAACTTTGGTTACTTAGTCTTGAGATCCTTCATATACTATGATATCAAAACTATTTTTATTTTCACACAATTGGATATTTGATGCATCCTTTTTCATTTACTGATAACAAAGGGGGGAAGATATGACTAAATGTAGTGGTAAATAAATACTATGATGAATAAATGATATGACCTTTAAAATATTAGGTAGCTTACGAAATTATGTTTTACTTAATAGTATCATTATGTTAGGATCGAGTCGGTACTAAGAGTGGGGGGTGAATTAGTGCTTATAAAAAATTACATCAATTTCAAACTTCGTACGATGAAAACCGATATCAGAAAGATGTTAACTTGAAAACACGTTCGTAAGAGTAGTAAAAGTAATAAATCAGTTTGTAATGAAAATAAAAAGTTCAAATTAAATGCAAACCAGATTTATAGTGGTTCGGTCATCGTGACCTATATCCACTCTTGATTCTTTTTCACTCGAGGCCACCGGCTTCCACTACCGATCTTTTTTCAACGAACGAAGATCAACTACCATTACAACTCTTTCTCCTTTTCATAGGATTAGGAGAGAACCTTTACACCTTAGACCTAGATCTCACGTCTCCCTTTAAAAGAATTTTCTAAATACTAGGAAGGAGTGATTCTACTCTTCAAGAGAGATTACAATTCTTTTTCACAAGGATCTTTCCCCTCCTTTCAACTCACTTTCTTACTATGCCAAGCAAAAGTATTTCGGGTACCACCTATCAGTCTAACGGTACCACCGCATGACACAGTCTAAGAGATTGTGTCTGGGTGGTACTACCGTATGACATAGTCTCAAAGACTATGTCTTGGAGACTAAGCATCTAGTGGTGCCACCGCCTGACCCAACTTTTGGATCACTGAATGGGCTTTTCTCTTGGCCCAAGACAGCCCCAATTTGGGCCTAGTTGGCCCCTAATTGAGTTGACCTAATTATATTCTAAATCAACCCAATTAGAACTAAAACTACTTCGATCTAGATAATTATTATAAAGCATTAATCATATGTTGTCTGACATGTCATTGGTTCATTCGACGCTTCATTCGACCTTTCGGCACATCATCCTCTCCTTCGCCGTATTCCCCAATCAACATGTTATCTTCCTGCAACATTTGATCTCCTTGGTACAATGTCTGATCTTCTTGACCCGATGCCCGAACTCATGGCATGAAGCCTTCTGCCGACACATCAATCGATCCTCTAGCTCGACGTCTAATTTCCTAACATGTTCCACTTCAGCCCAACATTGATTCTTCCTGCTTTAATTGTCTCCTCGTGATCAAAGCTAATTCTACATTACTCAAAACGTTGATTGGATCATAAACGCTATCAATTGGTTTCGTCATCAAAATCTGAGATTTAATAATTTTTTTCTTTTTTATGATGACAACCAATTGATGACGAAGTTTAAACTAAACTCCCCCTATCAATATGTCATATTGAAAATGAACCTTGAATTCAAGTTAAAGCAATTTTAATTATAATCATAGGCAACACATTATATGCATATCATTGCATTACATGCATCATTATCATAAGTATTGCATGTATCTTCATAAATATTTCAAATCATCATGGTATTAAAATATCAAAGTATATTATATCCTACCATGCATGATTCAACTCATCATCATATCTTCTCCTCTTTTGTCATCAACAAAAAGGAGAAGTGCATCTAGCAAGTTTTTGAGATATGTAAATTTTACAACATACAAGCTAGCAATAATTTTGAACATGCATCATGAGTATTTCCTCTCTTGAAATGTGTAAGTTTTGCTTCTCTTAAGATGTGCAAGATAGCACTTCTTGCTTTTCTTTTTAGATGAGCAAACTAGCAAGTTTTACCTTTCTTTGAAAGCTAGAAATTCTTGCAAGTTTACAAGTTTTTGCTTCTTCTTGAATTGTGCAAGCTAGGAAAGCTTTCTCCCCCTTTGTTATTGTCAAAGAGAAGGGAAGAATGTAATATTATAATTCTTTTTCCTTTACATCAATTTTCAAATCATGACAAAAGGTATACAACCATTGATACAAAGGAGTTGTATATAAAAAATTGTAAACATCAAGAAGTCAAGTGACATATCATGGTATATTTGGATAAGTCAAATAGTAAAAAGAAAGAATCATAGTAAACTATCTTGACTCATAAAAAATTCTCAAGTTATAATTATGAGAAATCAAGAGAAACCATTATTCATATGGATAATTCTACTCTTTAGTAAATGATAAAAAGAAATATAGGAGAATAAAATGGTAGAATATTTTGATTCATGCAAAAGCAATCTCATGATTTATATAGAAAAACTCTTCTTAAATAAAATACAAGAATCATATGAGAATAAAGAGTAAGAGATCTTGATTTATAAAAAAATCACAAGTATCAAATATCGAGAAATCAAGATCATAATTAGGATAAAACTCACTTAAATTCAAATCATCAAATCATCAAAATCATTTTTAAGAAATTCAAAATGAAATAAATAGATTTATCAATTTCTTATTGAAAAATCGATAAGATAGAGATGTTAGGAACGAGTCGGTACTAGTTGGGGGGGGGGGTGTAAATTAGTGCAGTAGATAAAAAACTTCATTTGATAAAAACTGATCTCGGAAGATAACTTGAAATTGAATGCTTGTTCGTCAGTGTAGTAGAACTAAAGCAAGTAAGACAATTTATAGTGAAGGTAAATAGCAAGAATATAAATGCAAACTATTTTATAGTGGTTCGGTCGTCGTAACCTACATCCATTCCACCAATTCCTCTTCCGTCAAGGCCACCAACATCCACTAACGATCTTCTTTTAATGGGTAAAGATCAACTACCCTTTTATAACTCGATTCTCCTTTTTATTGGTTTAGGAGACAACCTTTACACCCTTGCTTACTCCTCTCTTAAACTACACTAAGACTTAGAGTTTTTGGATGAGTTCACACAAGATTACAATAGTATTTTCTTTCTTTTTTGCTCTCAAGTCTTGTATTTTTTAACCAAGGATGAGAGGGGTATTTATATGCCTCAAGTGGATTCAAACTTGGTGCTTAAAAATGTCTCATCTCGGGTTTCCCGGGTCCTGGTGGTACCACCGCCTACAGCACTGACATTAGGCGGTACCACCGCCTGACACACTATCACTGGGTGGTACCCCACCCAGTCTAATAGTACCACCGCCGAGACTAGCGGTACCATCGCCTGACATAGTCTCGGAGACTATGCCACGACGGTTTTACTTGTTGGGTCATTGTTTGGGCCTTTTCACTTTACCCAACACAGCCCAAACTTGGGTCCAATTGACCCCTAATTGAGTTGGCCCAATTCCAACCAAATCATGTGCTAACTATGAATTTTAAGGCATACACTAAGCAAATTTAGTCCTGTTAGTATAGGTTTCTTTCGGTGATTTTCCAACGATCTTCCGACAAACTTCCGACGATCTCTCGATAATGTTCTAGCGGACTCTCGGCAAGCTCCTGGATTTCACAATAATCTTTTTAGTGAGTTCCAACGAGCTTCTTTGGCAAGTCTTGGACTTCTCAGTCAATTCCAGTGGAACTTCCGACGAACTCGAGAACTCCCGATGAAGTCTCGTTCTTAACTCCGAGACTTCATTTTGCTTTATACCTTGATCGATATCATAGTTAATCCTATATACTTAAAACCTACTTCGATCTAGATTACATGTTGTCCAGTATGTCATTGGTTCATTGGCGCTTCATTCGAATCTTCGACGCATCATCCTCTCTTGCGGCCTATTTCCCAATCGGTAGTTGACCTCCGCAACTCCAATATCCTTAGCATAATTTTTGCTCTTCTTGGTTCGATGCCTGAAGTCATAGCCCGAAGCCTTTTGCCGATATGTCAACCGATCCTCCGGCTCAACGTCTAATCTTCTAACATGTTCTACTCCAGTCCAACATGATTCTTCCTGCTTTAATTATCTCTCCCTGATCGAAGCATCATGTGTCACTCAAAACGTAGATCAAATAAACACTATCAATTGGTTTCATCATCAAAATCTGAGATTTAACAATCTCCTCCATTTTTATGATGACAACCAATTGATGATGGAGTTATCCTTAACTCCCCCTATCAATATGGCATATGTGAGATGAACCTTGAATTCAAAATGAATTCAAGTCAAGGCAATTTTACTTATCATAAAATCATGCATAATCAAAATTTTAATACATCATTCTATGCATAATCTATTAGGATCGAGTCGGCACCGGGGGGGGGGGGGGGGGGGTGGGTGTGTGTTGAATTAGTGCAGTTGATAAAATCACGTCGGTCTAAAAAATTCATTTCGATTAAATCTATTTCGTAAAGATGCTTAAATTGAAAGTGTACGGAAGAGTATAGCAAGTAAAGAAGTTTGTAGTTAAAGTGAATTGCTTGAAAGAAATGCAAACCGAGTTTATAGTGGTTCGTTCATCGTGACCTATATCGACTCCCGATTCTTCTTCCATAGAGGCCACCGGCATTCACTAATAGTCTTCCTTCAATGGGCAAAGACTAACTACCCTTTTACACCTCTCTTCTCCTTTTCACAGGTTTAGGAGATAACCTTTTACAAGCACATACTCCTCTCTAATAGAATTCCATGTTTAAGCTAGAGGAGGGGATCTCTCAAGTAATTTGTACATCATTTTCTCACTTTTAAGTTCTTTGTGCTTGTGTATGTTAACCAGGGATGAGAGGGGTATTTATAGGCCCCAAGTGGATTCAAACTTGGAGTCTAAAAATGTCTCATCCCGGGTCCTTCGGGTACTAGCAATACCACCGCTAGTGCTATCTGACACTAGGCGATACCACTGCCTAATGGGAGCGGTACCACCACCTAGCACCCTGTCACTAGGTGGTACCGCTACCCAGTCTGGTGGTACTATCATCTGATAGTTTCTCGAAGACTATGTTTGGGCGGTACCACCACCTTACATAGTCTCGAAGACTATACCATGACGGTTTCACTTGTTGGGTCACTATTTGGGCCTTTCACTTGGCTCAACACAATTCATACATGGACCCAACTGACTCCTAATTAGGTTAACCCAATTCAAATCTCAATTATGTGCTAACTATAAAATTTAAGGCATACAATAAGCTAAATAAGTCCAGTAAGTCTAGGTTTCTTCCGGTGAGCTTTCGACGATCTTCCCGTGAACTTCCGACAATCTCTCGGCAATGTTTCAACGTGTTAGGACCGGAGCGGCACTAAGAGGGGGGGGTGAATTAGTGCAGCGGATTAAAACTTTCGTTTCGATAAATCTTTTGATACGATAATAACCGAACTTGAAAAGCTTAACTTGAACGTGTGTTCGTAAAGATATGCAACAAAGGTAATGAGGAAATAAAGCACGTAAGAAGGTTTGCAGTAATGTAAATAGCAATAATGAAATGCAAACCAGAGATTACGCCGATTTTAAAGTGGTTCGGTCAAATGACCTACATCCACTTGCGAGGCCCTCTTCGATGAGGCTCCCACCTTCCACTAGCAAATCTCTTGAAAGGGAAGGGTAAATAACCCTCTTACAACTTTTTACAAGCGGTTCACACTCTTACAAATTTTCAGCAAGAAAGAAGGAGGTGAACACTCTAGCAAATTGAAAACAAGACTTGCTAACACTTTTCTAAGACCTTTCTCTCAATCAATTGCTTCTCAAAAAGTTGTAATCTCAGCTGAGAATTGAGGGGTATTTATAGGCCCCAAGAGGATTCAAATTTGGGCTCCAAATTTTGAATTCTCTTGGGTTTTCGAGGCTGGCGGTGCCACCACCTATCAGTGTCTGACACTGACAGAGTACTAGCGGTGCCACCGCCTAGCCAAGCGGTGCCACCGCCTGGCTCTCGGGTGCTGGGCGGTACCACCGCCAGACCCTCCGGTTCACAGGTTGGGCTTTAAGTTCAGCCCAAACCAAGCCTAATTTTGGGCCCAATTGGCCCCTAACCAGGATATAGGATTATCTCTTAATCCTAATCCTAATTACATGCGAACTACGTAACTAAAAAACAAATCCCAAGCAAGTTTTCAACCACGAACGTCGAGTCTTGTTCCGGCGAGCTTTCCGACGAACTTCCGACGGACTTCCGATATGCCCTCAGATTTCTTCCGACGGACTCCCAGCAAGCTCCCGATCTTGTGACGACTTCAACGAGTAGCCAAGCCTTCTCGGTGATCTCCGCGAACCTCCGACGATCTCTTCGGCGAACTTCCAAAAATTCTGACATGTTCCCGATTTCTTCTCGGTTGGTTCCGGCAGCATCTCCGATGATTCTTCGGACTCTTAAACGTCCATCGAACTTGACTCCGGTATTCTTACTTTATATTTTCTGGTTATCGTAGTTAATCCTACACACTTAACTCAATAATATGGATTAGATCAATTAACCCATCAATTGATTTTATCATCAAAATCCGAGATTCAACAATCTCCCCCTTTTTGATGATGACAATCAATTAATGATGGAGTTAAATATAACTCCCCCTATCTATATGCCATATTATGAGAAGATAAAAACACTTGAATTTCATCCCATTGAATTCAAGCATAAACCGATAAGTTCTAGCCGTTGAACTTATCGTTATTCTCATTAAGCATAAGTAAATACGAAACTTCGATGAAAATCATTTTCAAGTCGAATGATAAAGGACAATTTTTACTACGATAGGAGATAAATATTTTCAACATGAATTTCATGATATTAAAGTAAGGCATGCTTTCAATATGATCAATCAATCTTGCGATATTCTCAAGGCATATAAGACATTCGTATTACACAAGCTCTTGTAATTCATATAAGTCATGTTATCGATACGCATAAGACATTTTCACTAAGTCATGCTATCGAAATGGTACAAGTTATCACTTAGTCATCACTTCTCCCCCTTTGTCATCAACAAAAAGGGAATGAGACTTAAAGCACACAATTTGTGATTTCAACATCAGGAATTCAGCATTGATCATACAAAATTCATCATTCAAAATTAAGCATGCTAAAATATTTATGTAGAGTCCATCTTAAAGGAAAATTCAGCATTCATCCATTTTATCAAATCTCTTCTTTTTATAAATAACAAAAATTGTAGGTGTACAATGAAGAGATTGTGAGTAAGAAAAAATTTCAAGTAGTAACTCCAATAAGTCAAGATTATAATTCGAATACAAACTCTTTCAAATTTAAATCGTCAACTTGAAACTCATAACCAAGCCATCAAATTCAATTTCGAGATTCACACAATATCATAAAATCATTAATCTTGATCAGATGGGAGCGGTGTTTGACTCAAGATAGGATAAGGTAATTTTAACATGTCATTTAGAATCGAAAGAGAATGATCAAACCCACCGAGGAACGGAGAGAGGATGAAAAACTTTACGGAAAATCCATTCAAACAAGTTTATTCTTAGGGACAATTTAATATACCTAATTCCCTTCTAATGAATTCAAATTGGTCTTCATTCAAGGCTTTTGTAAATATATCTGCTAATTGATGCTTTGTGTCAATGAATTCTAGAACAACATTATTGTTAAGGATATGATCGCATATGAAATGATGCCTAATGTCGATGTGCTTAGTTCTAGAGTGTTGAATTGGATTTTTAGTAAGACATATAGCACTAGTATTATCACATTTTATGGGAACATTTTTAAAGTGAATTCCATAGTCTTCTAATGTATCTTGCAACAATGTATTCGGCTTCCGCCATAGATAGTGCAACTGAATTTTGTTTCTTGGAAGTCCAAGAAACAAGTGCATGTCCCAAAAATTGGCATGTTCCGGATGTACTTTTTCTATCTATCCTGCATCCGCCAAAATTGGCATCGGCATAAGCTATTAAATCGAATTTTTCTGATTTTGGATACCACAATGCTAAGTTTGGAGTTCCTTTAAGATATCCAAATATTCTTTTAACGCTCTTAAGATGAGATAATTTAGGATTGGATTGAAATCTAGCGCAAAGTCCTACACTAAACATAATATCTGGTCTAGTCGCGGTGAGATAGAGTAGACTACCTATCATTCCCCTATATGTTTTTTGATCGAAATTTTCACTATTTTCATCCAAATCTAACTTAGTCGAAGTACTCATCGGGGTGTTTGTTGCTTTTGAATTATCCATGTTAAATTGTTTTAACAATTCTAATGTATATTTAGATTGGTTAAGAAATATACCATCACTAAGTTGTTTGATTTGTAATCCTAAAAAGAAAGTTAATTCACCCATTAAACTCATTTCAAATTCATGACTCATACACTTGGCAAATGATTCACATAGTGATTCATCCAAAGAGCCAAAAATAATAACGACAACATAAATTTGTAAAATAAGAAAATTATTTTCAAAATGTTTGATAAACAATATAGTATCAACCTTGCCTTTGGTAAAATTATTTAAAATAAGAAAGGAACTAAGCCTTTCATACCAAGCTCTAGGAGCTTGTTTCAAGCCATAGAGAGCCTTAGTCAATTTGAATACATGATTAGGAAGAAGAGAATTTTCAAATCCGGGAGGTTGTTCAACATATACTTCTTCGGAAATAAAACCATTCAAGAAAGCACTTTTGACATCCATTTGAAATAGTTTAAAATTATTACTACTAGCATAGGAAAGGAGCATCCTAATGGCTTCTAATCTTGCCATAGGAGTGAAGGTTTCTTCGTAGTCGATACCTTCTTCTTGGTTGAAACCTTTGGCCACTAATCTAGCCTTGTTTCTAACCACGATACCGCATTCGTCTTGCTTGTTTCTAAAGACCCATTTAGTACCGATGACTAAATGGTCACTAGGTCTAGGAACAAGCTTCCATACCTCATTCCTCTCAAATTGATTCAATTCCTCTTGCATTGCAATAACCCAAAAATCATCTTTTAAGGCCTCGTCAATGCATTTAGGTTCGATTTGAGAAAAGAAGGCGGCGTTAGCACAAAAATTCTTGAAAGAGGAACGAGTTTGAACCCCTTTTGATGTATCTCCTATAATTAGCTCCTTTGGATGAGCATCTATATACTTCCATTCCTTGGGTAAGGAAATTTCGGAAGAAGGTGCATCCAAGTTGCTATTTTGAGGAGGGGGTTCATTTAAATTCAAATTATCAAAACCAAGATCATCATCAAAATCATTTTTCTTTAAATCAGAAATTTCATTAAAAACTACATGGATAGACTCTTCTATTACTAAGGTTATTTTGTTAAAAACCCGAAAAGCCTTAGAAACGGAAGAGTAGCCAAGAAAGATACCTTCATCGGATTTAGCATCAAATTTTCCTAAGGCATCCCTTTCATTAAAAATAAAGCATTTACAACCGAAAACTTTAAAATAGGAAACATTTGGTTTTTTGTTATTCTATAATTCATAGGGAGTTTTTGATAGGGACGGTCTTATTAGAACCCTATTCATGATGTAGCAGGCCGTATTCACGGCTTCGGCCCAAAAATACTTAGGTAGACTATATTCATTTAACATCGTTCTTGCCATTTCTTGTAGGTTTCTATTTTTTCTTTCAACCACTCCATTTTGTTGAGGATTTCTCAGAGTGAAGTTGTGATTGTATCCAATAACTTCACAAAAATTTTGAAAGTCATGGTTTTGAAATTCGCCACCGTGATCACTCCGAATTGATGAAATCATGAAGTCTTTTTCGTTTTGAGTGAGTTTACAAAATTTAGAAAAACACTTGAAACAATCACTTTTGTGAGCTAAGAAATAGGTCCAAGTGTATCTAGTGTAATCATCCACAATTACAAACGCATATTTGCTTCCTCCTCGACTTGTCGTATCAATTGGTCTAAATAAGTCCAATTGAATCAATTGTAATAGTCTAGTGGTGCTAATTTGAGTTTTTGGTTTGAAACTAGTTTTTATTTGTTTACCTAGTTGACATGCATCGCATACTTTGTCCTTAATAAACTTCATATTTGAAATTCCTCGTACTAATTCTCTAGATGAGATCTTAGATATTAGTTTCATGCTTGCATGGCCTAGTCTCCTATGCCAAAGCCAAGCATCATCATTTAAAGTGGAGAAGCATATTTCATTACTTAGTTCATCAAGATTGATGGTGTAGACATTATTTTGTTTTAATACAATCATAGTCATGTTATTGTTTGGTTTTTCGATAATACACACATTTGATTCGAATCTAACGATATAACCTTTATCGCATAGTTGACTAATACTCAAGAGATTATGTTTCAATCCATCAACTAGTAAAACATCATTAATGGAAAAACTAAATTTGTTACCAATTAGTTCCCTTGCCAATGATTTTGCCTTTGTTGTTGTCTCCGAAGGTGATGTACCCTTCTTCTTTGCTAGTGAGCATAGAGAAATGAGATGGATCTCCAGTCATATGTCTTGAGCATCCACTATCGAGATACCATCTCTTGCTCCTAGCTTGTGGGTTCGTCTACAAAAGAGGATGATTTTTAGGTACCCATTTGATTTTGGGTGCCTCAAAAATTAATCCACTAACTTTGTTATTCATTATTGAATCCTTTATAGTTCCTTTAGGAACCCATATTAATTTTTGTGAACTAATTTTCCTAAATGGACATTTGTAGGCAATATGTCCGGATTTGTAACAGAAGTTGCATTTCATATAAGAGGAAACATGTAATGTAGGTCCTTTTATGAAAGTGGTAGGATTTTGATGTAATCCTTTTACAAATCCAATTTCATTTCTATTTGCGACATCACCCTTGTATGCAAGGATCATATCTAATCCTTTGCTACCAACCTTAAACTTGTTTAAGGTTTCTTTAAGAAGTAAATTTTCATTTTTTATTGCTTCTAAATGCTCACACTTAGAGCATGGAGGAGTTTGAAGACTATCAAACTTATTTTGTAGCAAAGCATGCTCTTTCTTTAAGATACTTAACTTCTTGCTAATAGTTCTACATTCATCAAATAATTCATGAAAAGCGATAGAGAGTTCTTCAAAAGATAAATCTTCATTAATTAAATCACATACCTCTTCTCCTAAAGCCATTGGCGCGTAATGAGCAACTTGCTCGGTGTTGGACTCCTCTTCTTCGGACGCGCTTGAATCATCCCATGTTGCCTTGAGCGCTTTCTTCTTTGATATTCTCTTTTTAGCTTGAGGACAATCGTTCTTGTAGTGTCCCGGTTTTTTACACTCATAGCAAATTACTTGGTCCTTCTTGTGTTCAAATTTATTTTTTGTATTATTTTTAAATTTATTCTTTCTTAAATATTTTTTAAATTTTTGAGTCAAAAGTGCAATGTCATTGTCACTATCCTCATCACTTGATGTTCCTTTCAAGTGATCTTCTTGTGATGTGAGTGTCATATCCTTCTTGTTCTTTGGAAGGGGGTTCTCGAGCTTGTCATGAGCTTGACATATCATTTCGTAGGTCATTAGAGACCCAATAAGTTCTTCAAGAGGGAATGTTTTGAGGTCCTTGGCCTCTTGAATGGTCGTAACTTTTGGATCCCAACTTTTAGGAAAAGATCTTAAGATTTTGTTTACTAGTTCAAAGTTAGAAAAATCTTTACCAAGAGTTTTGAGTCCATTGATGACATCCGTGAAACGGGTATACATGTCTCCGATGGACTCACTTGGTTTCATTCGGAAAAGTTCATAAGAGTGCACAAGGATGTTGATTTTGGACTCTTTCACTCGGCTAGTGCCTTCATGAGTGACCTCAAGAGTTCTCCAAATATCAAAAGCCGAATCACAAATTGAAACACGATTAAACTCATTTTTGTCTAGTGCACAAAACAAAGCATTCATAGCCTTTGCATTTAAAGCAAAAACCTTCTTCTCCGATTCATTCTATTCGCTCATCGGAAGAGAAGATTTTTAAAATCCATTTTCGACAATAGTCCAAAGCTCGAAATCCATGGAAATAAGGAAGATCCTCATATGGGTCTTCCAATACGTGTAATCCGACCCATTAAATATAGGTGGACGTGTGATAGAATGTCCATAATGCATGCCGGAGTAAGCCATCTCTCTTGGGTATTAAACCAAATATGAGAGTGAGCCTCGCTCTGATACCAATTGTTAGGATCGGAGCGATACTAAGAGGGGGGGGGGTGAATTAGTGCAGCGGATTAAAACTTTCGTTTCGACAAATCTTTTGATACGATAATAACCGAACTTGAAAAGCTTAACTTGAACGCGTGTTCGTAAAGATATGCAACAAAGGTAATGAGGAAATAAAGCACGTAAGAAGGTTTGCAGTAATGTAAATAGCAATAATGAAATGAAAACCAGAGATCACGCCGATTTTAAAGTGGTTCGGTCAAATGACCTACATCCACTTGCGAGGCCCTCTTCGATGAGGCTCCCACCTTCCACTAGCAAATCTCTTGAAAGGGAAGGGTAAATACCCCTCTTACAACTTTTTACAAGCGGTTCACACTCTTACAAATTTTCAGCAAGAAAGAAGCAGGTGAACACTCTAGCAAATTGAAAACAAGACTTGCTAACACTTTTCTAAGACCTTTCTCTCAATCAATTGCTTCTCAAGAAGTTGTAATCTAAGTTGAGAATTGAGGGGTATTTATAGGCCCCAAGAGGATTTAAATTTGGGCTCCAAATTTTGAATTCTCTTGGGTTTCCGAGGCTGGCGGTGCCACCGCCTGGCTCTCGGGTGCTGGGCGATGCCACCGCCAGACCCTCCGGTTCACAGGTTGGGCTTTAAGTTCAGCCCAAACCAAGCCTAATTTTGGGCCCAGTTGGCCCCTAACCAGGATATAGGATTATCTCTTAATCCTAATCCTAATTACATGCGAACTACGTAACTAAAAAACAAATCCCAAGCAAGTTTTCAACCACGAACGTCGAGTCTTGTTCCGGTGAGCTTTCCGACGAACTTCTGACGGACTTCCGATATGCCCTTGGATTTCTTCCGACAGACTCCCAGCAAGCTCCCAATCTTGTGACGACTTCAACGAGTAGCCGAGCCTTCTCGGTGATCTCCGCGAACCTCCGACGATCTCTTCGGCGAACTTCCAAAAATTCTGACAGGTTCCCGATTTCTTCTCGGTTGGTTCCCGCAGCATCTTCGACGATTCTTCGGACTCTTAAACGTCCATCGAACTTGACTCTAGTATTCTTGCTTTATGTTTTCTGGTTATCGTAGTTAATCCTACACACTTAACTCAATAATATGGATTAGATCAATTAACCCATCAATTGATTTTATCATCAAAATCCGAGATTCAACACAACGGACTCCCAGAAAGCTCCTAGACTTCACGACAGTCTTCTTGGTGAGTTCCGACGAGCTTCTTTGGCAAAGTCTTGGACTTCTTGAACAATTCGGATAGAACCTCTATCGAACATATGGACTTCCAGCAAACTCTCGAACTCCCAACAAAATCTCATTCTTGACTTCAAGACTTTATTTTGCTTTATGCCTTGATCTCTATCATAGTTAATCCTATACAATTAAAACCTACTTCGATCTAGATAATTTTTACAAAGCTTGAATCATGTTGTTCGGCATGTTATTGGTTCATCGATGCTTCATCTGATTCTTCGATGTATCGTCCTCTCTTGCTGCCTATTGCCCAATCGGCCAGTTGACCTCTGTAACTCTGATTTCCTTGGCATAATTTCCGCTCTTCTTGGCCCGATGCCCGAACCCATGGCTCGAAGCCTTCTGCCGATACGTCAACTGGTCCTCCAGCTTGACGTCCAATCTTCTGACACATTCTACTCCGGTCCAACATGATTCTTCCTACTTTTAATTGCCTCTCTCTGATCGAATTTTTCTATGTCACTCAAAAACGTAAATCAAATCATAAACATTGTCAATTGATTTTATCATCAAAATCCAAGATTCAACAATCTTCCTATTTTTTATAATGACAACCAATTGATGATGGAGTTAACCTTAACTCCCCCTATCGATATGTCATATTGATAAAACTCTTGGATTTAAAAATCCAAGTAATATGTTATGATAACATCATCATACTTCTCCCCCTTTGTCATCAACAAAAAGGAGAAGTGCAACTATCAAGTATTTGAGATATGATTTCAAATTATTGCAGCACAATCTCAAGTCTTAGCATCATTGCAATTTGTAAGCTAACAAATTTAACAAGTTTTACATAACATGTAAGCTAACAGATTTTATATCATTTCAGAGCATATAAGCTAGCAAGTATTAGATATGCAAGGTAGTAAGATAGCAAGTTTTACAACATACAAGCTAGCAAATTTTCATCATTTTAGAAAGTGTAACCTAGCAATATTTGAGATATTCAAGAAAGCACCTTTTGCTTCTTGAAATAAGCGAGTTAGCAATCTTTGCTTCTCTTTTGAGATGAGTAAGCTAGCATGTTTTTACATCTTCTTGAATTATACAAGCTAGCAAATCTTTCTCTTTTAAGATGTGCAAACTAGCAATTCTTTCTCCCCCTTTGTCATTGGCAAAAAAAGGGGAATAATAATACAATGGTGTAATTCATCAATTTTCAAATTATGACAAAGATAAAGTGTCATTCATATTACAATATGTCATAATTGAGATAAACCTTGAATTCAAATTGAATTCAAGTCAACACAATTTTAATCATAATTCTCATCATATGCAATACATCATATACATCATCATAATAAAATTATAAGTATTGCATGCATCATTCCAAATCATAAATATTTCACAACATGATGGTATTAATTTATCAAATTATATTACATTCTACCATGCATGTTACAAATAAATCAATCATCACTATGGGCATATCATACATGATACTCGAGCATTCATGATACATCATTTTGGGCATAACATTTATAATGCTAAGACATTGAAAATTTTAAGCATTTATCACTTCATGCATTAAATCAACATTCGATCATTTATTTTCTCTTTAGCAATTGGCAAAAAGAGACATAGGAGAAAGAAAATGATATAATATATTGATTCATGCATAAGAAATCTCAAGTTATAAATCTCAAAAAATCAAGATAAAGCTCATTCAAATTCAAATCATCAAATCAAAATTATTTTCAAGAGATTCATAAAAATAGCACATAGATAGATTTATTAATCTCTCCTTTTTAGATAAATGGTAAGAAGAAATATAGGAGTTCAAAAACAAGATCTTGTTTCATAGAAAAATCTCATGCATCAAATATCGAGAAATCAAGATAAAAATCAAGATTAGATAAAACTCATCCAAATTCAAATCATCAAATCATCAAAATCAATAAATCCCAAAAATCATCATGTATAACTTCAAAATCTCATGCAAAGAATAAAGTCATCAAGCATTATACCAAAACTTTCATTAAAACAACAAGCATGATTTCATTGAGCATTTTCAATCAAAGTCAGAAATCATCAATTTATAAACATAATATTTTTTCTTAAAAACATACATAGGATTAATCATTATTTTTAAGTTTGATATTTTGTTGTATTTTTTAAAAACATACAATTATTATTATCATTTTCAAAATTAGCTAGAAAAAGAAAAGCATGATCCCTTTTTATTTATATTTTTATTTATTTCTAAATTTAAAAATAACTCATGAAAAACATCATGTAATTTTGAAATAAAGTAAAGGGATTTTGGTTACCTCATCGTTGAGAGTCATCAAAGCGAAGTTCGCCATTTCGTCTTCATCGGTTTGCTCCTCGTCTTCGGAGTTACTTGTTTCATCCCAAAGTGCTTTCTTCTTCTTACATTCATAGCAAGTAGTTGCATTCTTTTTAAGTTTATTTTTGTTCTTAGATTCTTGTTTTAAGAATTTTTTAAACTTTATAGTCAAGAGTTCATCAATCACTTGAGATTTTGTTCTAAGTGGTCGTCATTTGTTCTAAGTCTTAAATCCTTCCTATTCTTTGGAAGGTTGTTCTTAAGTTCTTCATGTGCATTGCACATTATTTCATAGGTCGTCAAAGACCCAATAAGTTTATTAAGTAAAAAATGATTCAAATCTTTGGCCTCTTAAATGACCGTTACTTTAGGGTCCTAACTCTTTAGAAGGGATCTTAATATTTTGTTAACGAGTTCAAAGTTTGAAAAACTTTTACCAAGAGCTTTTAGACTATTGATGACATATGTAAAACAGGTATACATGTTTCCAATAGTCTCACTTGGGTTCATTCGAAATAGTTCAAAATCATGCATCAAAAGATTTATCTTAGAATCTTTTACTCTACTAGTGCATTTGTGTGTGATTTCAAGAGTATACCAAATATCGAAAGATGTTTCACATATAAAAATTCGATTGAATTCGTTTTTTTCTAAGGCACAAAATAGAGCATTCATAACTCTAGCATTTAAAGAAAAAGTCTTCTTCTCCAAATCATTCCAATGGTTCATTGGAAGAGAAGATATTTGAAAGCCATTTTCGATAATATTCTATAAATTCAAATCCAAAGAAAGCAAGAAAACACTCATTCGAGTTTTCCAATATGTATAGTCCGTCCCATTAAACATGGGAGGACAAATGAGAGAGTGACCCTCTTAAAAGCCGAAAAGAGTCATTTCTCTTGGGTGTTAAACCAAATGAGAAAAACCAGGCTTTGATACCAACTATTAGGGTCGAGTCAGCACTAAAAGGGGGGGGCGGGGAGGGGATAGTGCAACTGATAAAATCACGTCAGTTTGAAAAATTCATTTCGATTAAACCCGTTTTGTAAAGATGCTTAAATTGAAAGTGTACAGAAGAGTATAGCAAGTAAGGAAGTTTGCAGTTAAAGTAAATTGCTTAAAAGAAATGCAAATCGAGTTTATAGTGGTTCGGTCGTCGTAACCTACATCCACTCCTTATTCCTCTTCTATCGAGGCCACCGGCATCCACAACGGTCTTCCTTTAATGGGCGCAAACCAACTACCCTTTTATACCCCTCTTATCCTTTTCACAGGTTTATGAGACAATCTTTTACAAGCACACACTCCTCTCTAAACAGAATTCTAAGTTTAAGCTAGAGGAGAGGATCTCTTAAGTAATTTCTACATCGTTTTCTCACTTTTAAGTTCTCTGTGCTTGTATATGTTAACTAGGGATGAGAGGGGTATTTATAGGTCTCAAGTGGATTCAAACTTGGAGCCTAAAAATATCTCATCTCGATTCCTCTAGGTACTAGCGGTACCACCGCCTGTGCTAGCAGTACCATCGCTAGTGCTTTCTGATATTAGGTCGTTCCACCACTTGATAAGGGTAGTACCACCGCCTGTCACCCTATCACCGTGACATTAGGTGGTACCATTGCATGATAGTCTCTTGGAGACTGTGTCTGGGTGGTACCACTACCCAGACCGACGGTACCACCGCTTGACATAGTCTCGGAGACTGTGCTATGATGGTTTCACTTGTTGGGTCATTATTTGGGCCTTTCACTTGGCCCAACACAGTCCATACATGGGCCCAACTAGCCCCTAATTGGGTTAGCCCAATTTCAATCCCAATTATATGCTAACTATGAAATTTAAGGCATATAATAAGCTAAATAATTCCGGTAAGTCTAGGTTTCTTCCGACGAGCTTCCAACGATCTTCCGGTGAACTTCCGATGATCTCTCGGCAATGTTCTAAAGAACTCCCGACAAGCTCATAGACTTCACGATGATCTTCTTGGCGAGTTCTGATGAGCTTCTTTAGCAAACTCCTGGACTTCTCGGTCAATTCTAACAGAACCTCCAACGAACCTCCGAACTTCCGATGAACTCTCGAACTCCCAACGAAATCTCATTCTTGACTTCAGGACTTCATGGACTTTCGATGAACTCTCGAACTCCCAACGAAATCTCATTCTTGACTTCGGGACTTTATTTTTCTTTGTGCCTTAATCACTATCATAGTTAATCCTGCACAAATAAAACCTACTTTGATCTAGATAATTTTTACAAAGCTTGAATTATATTATCCGGCATGCCATTGGTTTATCAATGCTTCGTCCGATTCTTCGGTGCATCGTCCTCTCTTATAGCCTATTGGCTAACTTGCTAGTTGACCTCTGCAATTCTGTTTTCCTTGGTGTAATTTCCACTCTTCTTGGCTCGATGCCCGAACCCATGGCTCGAAGCCTTCTGTCGATACGTCGACTGGTCCTCCGGTTCGATGTCCAATCTTATAACACGTTCTACTCCGGCCCAACATGATTCTTCCTGCTTTCAATTGTCTCTTTTTGATCGAAGCTTCCTGCATCCCTAAAAAACGTAGATCAAATCATAAACACTGTCAATTAGTTTCATCATCAAAATCTAAGATTCAACATGATTATTATCATAACTTCTCCCCCTTTTTCAATCAAGTTTTAGATATATGAAAGCTTTAAAATTTAGTAAATTTTTCATGACTTTAAACTATGCAAGCTAGTGAATTCTTTCTTATTTTTTGAGAAGTGCAAGCTAGCAATTTTTTGCTTCCTTTGTAATGTTCGAGCTAGCAATTTTTAAGCTAGCAAATTTAGTAAGTATTACATCATATTAGAAAATGCAAGCTAGCAAATTTATGTCATTTTAGAGTATGCAAGCTAGTAAATTTTACACATATAAAAGTTGGTAAAATTTTATATCTTTTTAGATGTGCAAGATAGACTATTTTTGTATCTTCTTGAAGTGTATAACTTAGCAAACATTGCTTCTTTTGAGATTTGCAAGATTGCACTTCTTACTTCTCTTTTTAGATGAGCAAGCTAGCAAGTTTGTCTCTTTTTGTGATGTGCATGATAGCAATTCTTTCTCCCCCTTTGTTATTGACAAAAAGAGGGGAATAACAATACAATAGTGCAATTCATTTCCCTTTATATCAATTTTCAAATTATGACAAAGATAAAGTGTCATTCAAATTGAATTCAAGTCAAAGTAATTTTAATCATGATTCACATCATATGCAATACATCATATACATCATCATAATAAAATCATAAGTATTGCATGCATCATTCCAAATCATAAATATTTCACATCATGATTGTATCAATTTGTCAAATTATGTTACATTCTACCATGTATGATCATAACTTCTTATTTGCATGCATTAATATAATATCATGAGTATTACATAATTTCATATCATCACATGAAGGATAACAAGCAATTTTTTATGATAAGATATACTTCATGAATACAAGGAAATATAAAAATCATATCATGAGAGATAAGATCAATATGAATACCAAAAGATATGATTCATTTTGATAAATATTATCTTTAGTGAATAGCAAAAAGAAATAGGGAGAAAATGATCTCAATTCATAGAAAGATTTCAAGTATCAAATATTGAGAAATCAAATGATTCATATAAAAAAATATCACAAGTTATAATCAAGAGAAAAATCATTATTCATTTTCAACTCATTTAATTTGTCAAATCAACATTACTTGGGTATGCATATACCAAAACATGGTTTCAAGTCTTCAACATATAACATGCATAATTTCAAACCATTACAATCCATTATCAAGGTCATAGTTTGTTCGCATAAGTCTCTTCTTTAGTAAATCAAAGATAGAAAATATTTTGATTCTCATAAAGATAGCTCAAGTAGAGAAATCAAAAGAAAGTTCATGATTCAGTTGAAAAATTTTTATTCAAATTCAAATCATCAAAATCATTTTAATAGTTCAAGAGATTTATAAAATGACATAAATAGATTCATTAATCTCTCCCATTTTTTTCATCAATGATTCAATTATATTATGAGATATACAAATCATAATTACAAAGGAGTCATATAAAAATCATGACATGAAGGATATTAATATGAAAGATCAATTCATGAATGATTCATCTTAACAAATCTCCATTTTAACAAATAGAATCATAGGAGATCAAATAATATATCTTAATTCAAATAAATCTCAAATTATTAATGTCAAGAATCAAGATTTGTTTGGATAAATCTTCTCTTAGACAAGTAAATCATACATGAATCAAGAAAAAATATTTCATATAAAATACATCTCAAGTCACAAACATCAATAAATGATTCAATTGGATATATCACCTCATTATTAAAATGAATCATACGAAAAAGAATCCAAAATCACCATCAAAATCACTTTTCGAAAAATTCAATGAAAGCAACGTAGATAGATTCCTATAAGATTAAAGATAGCTCAAGTTCTTTTAGTTCCAAATTTTGTGATTGATTTCATGTTCAAGTCTTTTATAAAATGGCCATGCTTCATTATTTATAATCAAAAATCAATTTTATTATCATCATGACCAATAAATCACAAAAATTATCATGTATAACTTCAAAATCTCATGCATAGAATAGAATAAAATCATCAAGTATGGTACAAAATATTTTAACATTTTCATTACGTCTTACATCATTATGTCATTAAAACATCAAGCATGATTTTATTGAACATAAGATATTTTCAATTAAAATCATTTTGTTTGTTGTAGTAATGTATTTTTTTTAAGTGAATCTAACTTTTTATGCTTAATGCTAGGAATTAACATACATTTGTCATACTTAAATTTTAATTTTTTTTCAAAATTACTTAGAAAGAGAAGCATGATATATTTTTTGTATACATATATTTTTTAACAATTATATATAATTTTTCTAAACTAATTTAAAAAAACTCATGAAATGCATTATATAATTTCGAAATAAAGTAAAAGGATTTTGGTTATCTTGTCGTTGAAAGCCATTAAGGCATAGTTTGCCACCTCGTCTTTATTGATTTGTTCTTCATCTTCGGATGAATTTGATACGTCCTAAGCCACATTGAGTGTTTTCTTCTTCTTTTGTAGCCTCTTCTTTTAGGTTCATTTTTATTCTTAGATTCTTATTTTAAGAATTTTTTAAGCTTTATAGTTAAGAGTTCAAAGTCATCATCACTTGAGCTTTCGCTCGAGTGGTCATCTTGAGTTCTACGTATCAAATCCTTCCTGTTCTTTGGAAGGTAGTTCTCATGTTCGTTTTATACCATACAACTCATTTCATATGTCATTAAAGACCCAATCAGTTCTTCAAGAGGGAAAGTATTTAAATCTTTGGCCTCTTGAATAGCTGTTACTTTAAGATCCTAATTTTTAGAAAGAGATCGTAAAACTTTATTTACAAGTTTAAGATTCGAAAAATATTTGCCAAGAGCTTTTAAGCCATTGACGATATCCGCAAAACGAGTGTACATGTCAACAATGGTTTTACTTAGCTTCATTTGAAATAGTTCAAAATCATGTATTAAAAGATTGGCTTTAGACTCTTTAAATCTATTAGTGCCTTCGTGTGTGATTTCAAGAGTATGTCAAATATTGTACGCAGTTTCGCAAATAGAAACCCGATTAAATTTGTTCTTATCTAAAGCGCAAAATAGAATATTCATAGCTCTAGCATTTAAAGAAAAAGTTTTCTTTTCCAAATCATTACATTCTTTCATTGGAGTAAAAGACCTTTTAAAATCATTTTCGATAATATTCCATAAATTCAAATCCATAGAAAGCAAGAAAACTCCCTTTCGAGTTTTCCAATAAGTGTAGTCCATCCCATTAAACATAGGAGGACGAATGATAGAGTGACCCTCTTGTAAGCCGAAAAAATCCATTTCTCTTTGGTGTTATTCCAAACGAGAAAGAACGTGGCTCTGATACTAACTGTTAGGAACGAATCAGCATTAAGAAGGGGGGGGGGGGGGAGGGGGTGAATTAGTGCAGTAGATAAAAATCATCAGTTCGAAAAACTTCGTACGATAAAAACTGATCTCGAAAGATAACTTGAAATTGAATACTTGTTTATAAGTGTTGTAGAAGTAAAGTAAGTAAGGCAGTTTGCAATGAAGGTAAATAGCAAGAATATAAATGCAAACCATTTTATAGTGGTTCAGTCATCATGATCTACAACCACTCCACCGATTCCTCTTCCATCGAGGCCATCGGCATCCACTAACGATCTTCTTTTAACGGACGAAGATTAACTACCCTTTTATAACTTGATTCTCCTTTTTATAGGTTTAAGAGACAACCTTTACACCCCCACTTACTCCTCTTTTAAACTGCACTAAGACTTAGAGCTTTTAGAGAAGTTCACATAATATTGCAACAGCGTTTTCTTTCTTTTTTGTTCTCAAGTCTTGTGTTTTTTAACCAAAGATGAGAGGGGTATTTTTAGGCCTCAAGTGGATTCAAACATGGAGCCTAAAAATGTCTCATCCTAGGTTTCTCGAGTCCTGACGGTACCACAACCTATGATGGGCGGTACCACTGTCTGCAGCACTGACACTAGGCGGTACCACCGTCCAGTTTGGCGGCACCACCGCCTGACACCCTATCATTGGGTGGTACCACCGCGTGGACTAGCGGTACCACCGCTTGACACAGTCTCAAAGACTGTGCCATGACGGTTTCAACTATTAGGTCATTGTTTGGGCCTTTTCACTTAGCCCAACACAGCCCAAACTTGGGTCCAATTGACTCCTAATTGAGTTGGCCCAATTCCAACTCAATTAATTGTTAACTATAAATTTTAAGGCATACACTAAGCAAATCAAGTCCGGTTAATCTAGGTTTCTTCCAACAAGCTTCCAGCGATCTTCCGTCGAATTTTCGATGATCTCTCGATAATGTTCCAACGGACTCCCGGCAAGTTCCTAGACTTCACAACGATCTTCTTGGCGAGTTCTGATGAGCTTCTTTGGCAAGTCCTGGACTTCTTGGTCAATTTTGACATAACTTCAGACAAACATTTGGACTTCCGATGAACTCTCGAACTCCCAACGAAGTCTTGTTCTTGACTCCAGGACTTCATTTTGCTTTATACCTTGATCGCTATCGTAGTTAATCCTACACACTTAAAACCAACTTCGATCTAGATAATTTTTATAAAGCAAATCACATGTGTCCAGTATGTTATTGGTTCATCGATGCTTCGTCCGAATATTCAGTGTATCATCCTCTCTTATGGCCTATTGCCCAATCGGCTAATTGACCTATGTAACTCCGATATCCTTAGTGTAATTTTTGCCCTTCTTGGCCCGATGCTCGAACTCATAGCCCGAAGCCTTTTGCCGATATATCGACCAATCCTCTAGCTCAACATCCAATCTTCTAACATGTTCTACTCCAACCGAATATGATTCTTCCTACTTTAATTGTCTCCCCTTGATCGAAGCATCCTACATCACTCAAAACATAGATCAGATAAGCACTATCAATTGGTTTCATCATCAAACTCCGAGATTCAACAAGAGATAGAGAAACTTTTAAAATGCATTCCCATTTTAGTTATTTCAATTTATGTGATTTATTTCATACAAGCATACCTTTGTCTTTTATGCCAAATCAAAACATGCATAATCGTTTAAAACCGAAAAACAATACAAAAATAAAAAAGATACACATTATTGCTTCTTAAAAGATACATAGGATTAATATTATTAGGTGTACAAGCATTATATTTAAATCTAACATTTTGTTCCTTGATAGAACATGTGATTGTCTTGATCATTTTTTTTAAATCTCTAAAAAGAGAAGCATGATAATATTTTTTATATTTTTTTTATTTTTTACTAACTAATTTTAAAATAACTCATGAAAAGCATTTAGTAATTTCATAGTAAAGTAAAAGGGTTTCAAGTGAGTCATTTACTTTATCGTCAAGAGCCACCAAGGCATAATTTACTACTTTGTCTTTATTGGTTTGCTCATCATCTTTGGAGGTACTCAATTTGTCCTAAGTCATCTTGAGTGTCTTATTTTTCTTTGGCAACCTCTTCTTTTTAAGTTCATTTTTATTTTTTGATTTTTGTTTTATGAACTTTTTAAACTTTGTTGTTAGGAGATCAAGTTCATCATCACTTGAGCTTTCACTTGAGTGGTCTTCATTTGTTCTAAGTGTCAAATCCTTCATATTCTTTGGAAGGTTGTTCTCATGTTCATCTTGTGCTATACAACTCATTTCAAAGGTCATTAAAGACTCAATAAGTTCTTCAAGCGAAAAATTGTTTAGGTCCTTTGCTTCTTCTTGAATGGCAATTACTTTGGGATCCCAACTTTATGGAATGGATCTTAGACTCTTGTTTATAAGTTCAAGATTAGAAAAACTTTTATCAAGTGCTTTCAAACCATTGATGACATCCGTAAAGCGGGTGTACATGTCTCCAATGGTTTCACTTGGTTCCATTCGAAATAATTAAAAACTATGCATCAAAAGATTAACTTTAGAATCTTTAACCCTACTTGTGCCTTCATTTGTGACTACAAGAGTGTGCCAAATGTCATGGATAATTTCACAAGTTGAAATATGATTAAACTCATTTTTATCTAAAGCATAAAATAGAGCATTCATAGCTCTAGCATTTAAAGAAAAAATCTTCTTCTCCAAATCATTCCATTCATTCATTGGTTTAAAATTTTTTTGAAAGCTAAGTTCAACAATATTCCATAAATTCAAATCCATAGAAAGCAAGAAAACTCTTATTCGAGTTTTCCAATAAGTGTAGTCCATCCCATTGAATATAGGAGGACGAATAATAGAGTGACCCTCTTGTAAGCCGAAAAAATCCATTTCTCTTAGGTGTTAAACCAAACGAGAAAAACATGCTCTGATACCAACTATTACGATCGAGTCAGGACTAAGAGAGAGGGGGGGGGGGGGGTTAATTAGTGCTTACGAAAAATTATGTTGGTTTGAAACTTTATACAATAAAAACTGATATAAGAAAGATGTTAACTTGAAATCACGTTCATAAGCGTAGTGAAAGTAAGAAATCGGTTTAAAATGAAAATAAAAATACAAACAAGATTTATAGTGGTTCGGTCATCGTGACCCACATCCATTCTCAATTTATTTTCACTCGATGCCATCGGCTTCCACTACCTGTTAGGATCAATATGACACTAAGGGTGGGGTGAATTAGTGTCTACGTAAAAATTATGTCGAGTCAAAAATCTTTGTATGATAAAATCGTATCAAGGAGTGTTTAAATTTGAAAATATTTGTAAGAGTATGTAGCTAAAGTAATGAGGAAGTAAAGCAGTTTGCAATAAAGGTAAATGACAAAACAGAGATGCAAACCGATTTATAGTGATTCGGTTATCGTGACCTATGTCCACTCCCGATTCCTCTTTACTCGAGGCTTCCGGCTTCCACCATCGATCTTCTTTCTAATGGGTGAAGATCAACTACCCTTACACTCTTTCTCCTTGTCACGGGTTTAGGAGATAACCTTTACACCCCTCTTTTATAAGTGTTCCCTCACACACCTCCTTTAGGACTATCACTAAGCTCTTGAAGGGGGACTCTATATTTAAAAGAGTTTAACAACCTTAGAATCATAGAGTTTTTGCCCTCTTTTCATATGTCTTCCAAGCAGGAATTTGTGGGGTTTTATAGACCCCAAATGGCTTCAAAACTTGGAGCAAAAATTTAAATCCCTAAGTTTTCAAGGTACGGGCGGCACCATCGCCTGTACTAGGTGGTACCACCACCTGCCAGTCTGATACTAGGCGGTACCACTGCCTAGTCTAGCGGTACCATCGCTTGACATACTGACACTAGGCGGTACCACCACCTAATCTGGCAGTACCGCCACCTGACAGTATAGAAAAGTGTGCTCTTGACTTTTCTAGCTCATGGGTGGTTCCACTTAACCCTGGGTGACTGAATGAGCCTTCCAGTTGACCCAAAATAGTCCCAACTCAGGCCCAATGGGCCCCTCTTGAGTTGGAATGGTTACACCCATAACCAACTTAATTATAACCTAAACTAACTTGATCTAGAACTTGATTTACACAAATTATTACAAAGCATGAATCATGTATTGTCCGGCACGCTATTGTTTTTCCGGCGCTTCGTTCGATCCTTCGATGCATCGTCCTCTCCTTCAACGTATTGGCCAATCGGAATATTGACACCTGTAACTTTCGATCTCTTTGGCGTAATGTCTGATCCTTCGGTTCGATGCCCGAACCAGGTACGAAGCCTTCTACCGACACGTCGACCATTCCTCTGGTCTGACGTCTAATTTTCTGACATGTTCAATTCCGACCCAACTTCTTATTCTTCCTGCTTTAATCAATTTGCCTCTTTTGATCGAAATGAGTCCTGTGTTACTCAAAATGCAGATTAGATCATAACATTATCAATTGGTTTCATCATCAAAATATGAGATTCAACACTACCGATCTTCTTTCGACAGACGAAGATTAACTACCCTTACAACTCTTTGTCCTTTTCACAAGCTCAGGAGTGAACCTTTACATTTATCTCTTTTAGACCTAGAATTTCTCCCTTTAAAGGAACTTTCTAAATACTAGGAAGGAGTGACTCTACTCTTCAAGAGAGATTACAATTCTTTTTCATAAGGATTCTTTCCCCTCTTTCAACTCACTTTCTTGTTGTGTCAAGTAGAAATATCTGGGATATTTATAGACCCCAAATGACTTTAAAAATAAAGCCAAAAAAATCTCATCCTAGGTTTCCTAGGTCCTAGCGATACCACCGCTTGTGCTAGGCGGTACTACTGCTTGCAGCACTAACACTGGGTGGTATCACCACCTAGTCTAACGGTACTACTACTTGACACAGTTTAGGAGACTATGTCTGGGCGGTATCACCGCCCAGTTTAAAGGTACTACCGCTTGACATAGTCTCGGAAACTATGTCTTGGAGGCTGAGTCTCTGGCGGTGCCATCGCCTAGACCGGCGATGCCACCACCTGACCTAATGTTTAGGTCACTAAATGGGCATTTCTCTTCCAAGATAGCCCCAATTCAGGTCTAATTGACCCCTAATTAAGTTGGCCTAATTACATTCTAAATCAACTTAATTAGAACTAAAACTACTTGGATCTAGACAATTATTATAAGATATTAATCATATGTTATCCGATATGTCATTGGTTCATTCGATGCTTCGTCCGACCCTTCAGTGCATCGTCCTCTCCTTCGACGTATTGCTCAATTGGCATATTATCTTCTTGCAACATTCAATCTCTTTGGCCCAATGTTTGATCTTCTTAGCCTGATACCCGAACTCATGGTACGAAGCCTTCTACCGATACGTCAACTGATCCTCTAACCCAACGTCCAATCTCCTGACATGTTCCACTTTGACCCAACATTGATTCTTTTTGTTTTAATTATTTCTTCATGATCGAAGCTAGTCCTGTGTTACTTAAAATGTAGATTAGATCATAAACGCTATCAATTAGTTTTATCATCAAAATTCGAGATTCAACACCTTATACTTTGATATAATATGAGACTCATGATAGTATTAGAACAGATAACATATTTTTTAAAAAAAGATATATCTTATAGTTATGACAAATAGATAGAGGGGTCATTCAAACCCCTTCATCTGGTTGTATAATAAAAAAAGGAAGGATTATTAAGTCTATGATGTTTAAATTAATTAATTAATTTAAAATTTTAATATTATACTAAGTGATATAAAAAATATTTTGACAATAGGACTACCAAGGCTAAATATTGAGCCAAAAAGTTAAACATTTTGTCTAAAGATTTTCATATCAAAAATTAAACGTCTAATCAAAGAATTGATTAATATATTGAAGATTAAAATTTAAACTAAAAGTTTGAGTATCATGCTAAAAGATTGTATATCATATTAGAAGACAAATATCATAATAAATTTGACATATTAAAGAGTAATACGTTGGAGGTTTAGATAAAGTGTCTAATGATATATAAAAAGCTTTCATAAAGTGCTGGAAGAGTGGTTTCTATTTTGATGCATTATTTGAAGTCAAATTGGGCTTCAATTAGGCTAAATTTCTATTATATCATATTAAGGTTAAAGAAGGTTGAATTAAAGCTCAAAATGGATTGGAATTAGGTTCATACTTCGCCAATCTATGTTTGGGCATTGCTACCACCCAAAGTAAGTGGTGGTGATTCCAAGAAAGCTGATGGCATTAGTACCATTTGGAACAATGATAGTATCATTAGTACCCTCGATTTAAAAACCTTTTACATGATTGACTCATATTTTGGACCTTCTTGGTTCATGGCTGAGTGACATATATCTTAAGTCTTCAAAATGTTAAAATCCTCTCTCAGAGTTTTGCTTGAGTTCTTTTAAGTTGAGAAGGGATGCAATTATTGAAGCTGAGAACGTATAAAGGTCCTTAAAAAATAAAAAATTATAGAAGATTATTGATCTTCACTTGTTGGAAGTAGGATTGAAAGCTAATGACATTAAGAGAAGAGAAATTAGTAGGGATGACTAAAAAACTATAAATTATTTTCTCTCTATCTTTACTTGTTTTCTTATTCATATCTCTTTCTTATTAAATTAGCTTTCAATAGTTATCTTATGTTCTTAATCAAAAATTTAAAATTTTATAAGTTTTACACACTCACTATTTCATCTCTCTTAGTGCCACTATCAATCCTAACAATAATAACTCTTAGTCTTTTCTTAATAAATGTAATAGTCTTTGAACTATAATCATCATTCGTCAAAATTTGATCTTTAATAAAATATAAGGTAAAGGTATCATCAATCTCAAAACATTAGATAAAAAATACATTCTCGAGTTTATATTAGATATCAAATTAAAACATACAGTTTTAATCATATTATAATATTTTTAATAAAATAAAAAATTCATTATGTAGTTATAAAAGATGAGAGGATACAATGTATTCAATATCTAATAAAAAAAATAAAAGAACTGTCCAAGTCTACCAAAGAGTATTTTTAATACTAATATGGTCATGAAAACCCAACATTATTTTATACCTCTTAATAAGTAATAAAATAATAATAACAAGAAGGTATCGTAATTTAAAATAATAATAACCAAAAAACATATTTAATTCCAATTTCTCATTTACTAACATGAGAAGAAGATGAAGAAGCTGGGGAAGAAAAAAAAAGAAAAAAAAAAAAAGAAAGAAAAAGAGGAGAAGAAAGAGAAAACCAAGGAGAATGAGAAGTGGGTGTTTCTTTAACTCGACGGCAAGCACAAAAGTCATATAAACCCACTTTAAGTAATGTATATTATATTCATTATTATGATAGCCATTAACCTATACAGAATCAAAGCATAAAATTATGTGAACCTATGTATACTGATTTGAGCATAAAATTAAAGCACACCTATATGAGGGTAATAAAGTAGGAAAAAAAAGATGTCATGTGAACGAGTTTGAACATACACTTAGAGGAGATGTTTCATTCAAATTCTTCGAAGCATCAAAATTAATATCATAATCAAAATTAGATCCTAAGTAAACCTATGTATTCTGGATGTCAAATTAAAAACTGATTTGAGTAGAAAATTAAAGCACACTTATATGAGGGTAATAAAGTATGAAAATAAGATGCCATGTGAAAATAAACAAAACATTGAAGCACTTTATGATATTTTTTAAGGAAAATCATCACCCTTTTACTTTTTAATTTCTTCAATTAAAAAGAGCATATATGTGATTTATAAACTCTAAAGGATGGGTATGTAAAAATGTCCTAATATTATTTTCAGACTACCTTCTTGTACGATAATAGTCGATTATTTATAATAATAATAATATTATTATTGCCATGTTGAACGCAATAATTTATGATTGATACGATCTTCCTGATTTGGTTTATTGGAAGAAAGGAGCAGTTAGGATTTAGGAAGGTGAGGAACTTCCCGTCTCTTCCTCTGTTGTTGTTATAATCGCCGAAGCCAAAGACGTCGTTCTTCGTCTTTTCCTCCACCCTTATTGTTCTTATCTCTTCCGACGATCACCCAAAGGAAAGGGAAGCGGCCGCGATCGATCCAGAGAAGGCTATACGGAATTTGACAGTGCAACGCTTCTTTGTTCTCGGAATGGTAGGGTTTTCTTTCCTGCTTTTTCGATGTTGGTTTTGAGGCGAAAAGAAGCTCTTTTTGTTGGCATTGCTTTCTCATTTTTCACTTTCGATTCGAAATTTTGTGTGCCTTCTTCATTATTTTTTCTTAATAATGCGGCCTTGTTCGCTCTAGGCCGTTTACGAATCGTTCTGGTGCTTCGAACCCATTGCTTTCCGGGGCGGAAGATGAATTTCGCTTTCGAGATCCCTCCCGCTTTTGGGTGCCCCATTTCGATGCTTTCGCAAAACAGAGAATTATGATGCTTTCGCAGGCCGCACTTGTCATTGATCAAGGCGTCTGCTAAACGATACAACCTTGAGTTCTTTCTTTGATTTGCTGTTGTTATCGGGTTTTGTGGGGGAAGAGCTGGACTTTTGTGGGGAAAGGTTATCCTTGATTTGGAACTTTTCCAGATGTTGGTCAAGAAAGTGTGGTAGCACAAGAGAGATTTTGAACTTAAGAGCAGCCATTGGCGGAAAATTTCCCTAATTTGCTGAAGTAGTTGGCTCTGGTTTGGGCCTTCAATTTGTGTTCTTCTCCTGAGTTTTCCTTCTGCATGCATGCATGCCTCGCAGCATGATTAAGCAATTTTTGAGTCGGTTCCCTCGAAAGCAGTCCAAGTCGGGTGATAAACGGGATTCGCCTGCAGGAGCGAGTCCGCCATCATCAACTTCTTCAACCAGTTCAAAAGGTGGGGACTTGCCAAGCAGCAGGATCACGATTCTCCCTCCTGGTTCGGACCCTCGGTTAAATCATCTAACCTATTATGTTCCTGCTGTTAAGTCAAAGCAGAACGGCAGTTCAGTCCTCCCTGCCTATGAAGCATTGCCGAGCTTCAAGGATGTCTCGAGCTCTGAGAGGCAGATCTTATTTATCAAAAAGTTGAATTTGTGTTGTGTTGTTTTTGACTTCATAGACACAACGAAGAATTTGAAAGAAGAGAGCATAAAACGACAGACTCTACAAGATCTTGCTGACTATGTTACATCAGCCAATGCAAAGTTTCCAGAGAGTGTTATCCAAGAGATCATCAAGATGGTTTCCATAAACTTGTTTAGGACCTTCATTTCCCTGCCGAATGAGTACAAGGCTTTGCAAGCTTTTGACTTGGAGGACGATCAACCTGTAATGGACCCTGCATGGCCACACTTGCATCTTGTTTATGACTTCTTTTTAAGGTTCATTCAATCTCCTGAGACAGATGCAAAGGTGGCAAAAAGATATATTGATCATTCCTTTGTTCTTAAGCTGCTTGATCTCTTTGATTCAGAAGACAGTCGAGAGAGGGAATATCTAAAGACCATTCTTCACCGTATCTATGGAAAATTTATGGTTCACCGGCCATTTATAAGGAAATCCATTAATAACATCTTCTATCGGTTTATCTTTGAAACAGAAAAGCACAATGGGATTGCAGAGTTATTGGAGGTATTGGGAAGTGTTATTAATGGGTTTGCATTGCCTTTGAAGGAGGAACATAAATTGTTCCTTGTTCGGGCATTAATCCCACTTCATAAGCCAAAATGCATGGGCATGTACCATCAGCAGTTATTATACTGCATAACTCAATTTATTGACAAAGATTGCAAACTTGCAGATATTGTCATAAGGGGCTTGTTGAAATTTTGGCCTGTTACTAATAGTTCAAAGGAAGTAATGTTTTTAGGAGAGTTGGAAGAGGTCTTGGATGCAACTCAGCCTGCAGAGTTTCAGCGATGTATGGTGCCACTGTTCCATCAGGTAGCCCGCTGCTTGAGTAGTTCTCATTTTCAGGTAAGTGGTGTTTCTCTGTGTTATAGCTTTAGAATTTTAAATGAACTGGTTTACTGTCGACTGAGCATATTTTTGTGTCGAATGTCTTCTGTTTTACTTTAAACGCACGCTTTGCTGGGAGCACTGTTGACCTCCTTGTTTGGTTCATCAACATGTAATGACATCCCATATGATAGCAATACTTACTAAGGCATGCTTGACTCATGATGTTGGTGCTATACTTAGTGAAGGAGAGCCCCCATTTATGCATTAAGATAAGCCTTTTGAGCATGTTTCCTTGCTTAAGTGATCCTGGTGGTTGGACATATCCATAAGCAAACCCTGATGTTGCATATTTAGGTAGTAGGTGCAGTTCATAATCCCCTATTTGAACAATGTATTTATTCAATTTCAAGTTTCACTAGTATTATTCTTGTTTTTAAGAAAGAATATCTGAATATTCTCTTCTTAAAACATTTCCATCAAGTTGCTGAAAGGATACTCTTAATTTAACATATATTTTATTTATGGATAATGGAAAGATAGTAGTGGACTGTGTTTAGACAGATCTTCCAATGCTAGTTTTTTGGAATGATGATTGAATGTGTAGAGATGTACTGTCAACCTGAAACAATGGGAATATCGACTATTGATATGGTTTCCAAAATGGGAATCTTGTTTGGGATCTGCTTGGTACAATGTCAGGTTCAACTAATTGAGATCAGTTGTTCATAAAAAAAAAAGATTGGTCAAATTAGATGATCCAGATTGAGTGATCAGAGTTTCAACTAAAGAAAATTACAAATGGAAAACAAAAAGAAAATCAGAAAATCTGTTATACATAATAAGAACCAAGGTAGGCAATACTGAATGATACTGCCCGGTACGGGCGGTACGTACCGGTCCGACGGCATACCAGTACGCGGACTGCCCGCAATTGGGCGGAACAATTAAAAGCGCCCCGTATCGGATGATACAGGGTAATATCGAGCGGTAACGGTCGAAATTTCGACCGTTACCGCCAGGCACAACTCGATAACGGTTGAAATCGACCGTTACCACATTGTAACAGTCGAAATCGACCATTACCGTACTGTAACAGTGCTACAGTGCTCCAACGTTCAAATTGACCGTGCCCTTTCTCATAGTATTTAAACTCTTCTTCTTTCCTATTTCACTCTATTAGATTCTCATGTTCTCTTAAACTATCTTAAACTCTTTTTTCTCTCTTAAACTCTACAAAACAACGATTTGTGAATTCAATCGAGACTAATTTGGGAAGATTAAGAGGAAGAACTTTCTAATCAAAAGGTATGTATTCTCTTTTTTTAATTAGAGAATAATTAAAATTTTTAATATTATGATTAGTGTGTTTCATGCATATTAAATATTAAAAAATATTTATGATGTTGTGATTGGTCATTTTAATGATGATTTAATTGAAATTTGTTCGATTTTATGTCAATTCAATGTGTTTAATACCTATCAGGGTGTTTGTCATGTTTATAGTGTTGAAAGAGAAGTAATTAGTGAAAAATTAACTAAGTTAATCATGTAATTAGTGTATCTAATGATGATTTTATCATAATTTGAATCATATTGGATTAAAATGACATATTTAATGTTTCTTTTATGTGTTTGATATATGTTTCAATCATTGAAATACGAACCTTGAACAAGACTTTCTCAAAGCCCGAAAAAGATATGTGATACTATTCTTACCTAATTTACATTGATTTTGCTAAACTTATACTATTACTATATTTATTTCTAACTTAAAAACCCTATCCTAATGTTTTTTTTTTTCAGGTATTTTTGAAGGGTTTTACACCCTAAATTAGGTGTACCACTCGGTACGTCCTAGCGTATCGCTCGGTACATAGTACCATACCGTACCGAGCCAGCCTCGAAACACTTGTATGGTACGGTATTGCAGACCTTGATAAAAACAAAATAAATTTAGTGACTAGTACAAGATATTATTCTATAATCATAATGACTAATTCTTCCAACTTTTCACACCCCTAACATAATTAGAAAAATTATAGACTGTATTTTGGGTAGAGTAGCCTACTCAATATAAGCGCAAGCACCCTCAGCTCAGTGGTAGGCACTGTTGTGCTGAAATCCAAAAATGTGACAATTAGGCAGGTTGAATCAACTTTGCGTTTAATTGGTCTTTGGCCAACACAATTCTGCCCTAATTAAAGCTGATCTATTAATACTAGGGTTAGGTAAGATTGACCTGCATTATGCCCATTTGGTATAGTTTTAGAAGGAGTTTGCCCACTGACAAGTGGCAATTATATCATTGAAAGGAAGAGGCAAAAGAAAAAAAGGAAGAGAGGAGTATGTGGGATGAGGGAGAGAGAACTAGATGAAGAGGGAGAACTAGACTCATGTCCTTTTTGGCATTTACTTGATGTATATTGTTCTTCAACCTGTGGATCTACTGATTGATCCTCATCAGAGGGATGAGACGTGAGAGATGAAGCGAGAAAAGTGCAGCAGGGGATAACAATGTGGGGGTGAGGATGGGAAGGGGACAAGCCTTGTGAGTCTAATGGAAGCATATGAGAATGCATATAATATGAGAAATTCAATAGTAGATCGGAGTAATGACTCATATGGCTTGATAACAAAGTGTTATATGAAAAAAACTTACTTTTACAGGAAATACATGCCTTGGCTGTACAAATGATATCTGCTAATTGAACTTTTGATTTTCTTGCTAATAAGGAAATTATTTAGAAATTAGAATTTTTTGCATTTTAACATTACAAAAAATTAGTATTTTGGCATATGTGATATTTTCATTCTACCTTTCTGCTCCTTGGAAATTTTTTATGTTGTGATTTTATAGATGTTATTTGAGTTGTTTCTCTCCAAATAATATAAATTCTAGAGTGATCCTGATTTTGATCTTAACAATATGTGTGATCTTTGCTTCAGTCATCAAATTAGCTTGTGTTTATGGCTTCTTAGAATTAATTGCATAAAATTCAAGAAAACTTATTAATTAAGGAACACTTCTTTTGTATCTCTGTAAATAATTAGACACAGGATCTTGCCATAACCTGTAAATAAGAGGACAACTGATAAGATAGTTGTCAATCTTTTGTGTTTTTACTTTTCTTCTTTGTTTATGATATTCCCTTCTGTTTCTCCCTCTTGAACCTGTTTCCTACTTGGCTACATTAAGGGACAGGTAGGTTCTAGTATAAATTAAGGGCAGACTTTTGGCTATTGGCCACATCAATGATAAACCAAGAATAATATTAACCAAACAAGATGGAAAAGTCATAATTTATACATAATCTTAACCACGAGCCATCACATGCTTAATATTTATAGTCATCTTTATGGACAAACGATGAAGAAAATCTTCTGGTTAACAAATTCTTTGTGGAAACAAATGACAGCTGCATATCAAGCCCCACTCAGATTACGTTATCCATCAACCTGAACTGCATTACTATGTGGGCTTGTTAAAAGAGAGATTGTATATCTTATTTCAATTGGTTTTGTGATTCAATTAAGAAAATAAATTAGGTTCTCTTTGGTAAGTTCAAATGGTATTTGTTTTGGAACTAGAAATGTTGAATCTCGGATTTTGATGATGAAGTCAATTGATGGGTTAATTGATCTAATCCATATTATTGAGTTAAGTGTGCAGGTTTAACTACGATAGCTTGAAGACATAAAGCAAGTTTACCGGAGTCAAGTTTGATGGGTGTTCTAGAGTCCGCCGAAAGTCTGAAGAATCGTCGGAAGTACTATCGGAACCAACCGAGAAAGAATCGGGAACTTGCCGAAGTTTTCGAAAGTCCGCCGGAAAGATCGTTGGAGGTTCGCGGAGATCACCGAGAAGGTTCGGATACTTGCCAAATACTCGTTGAACTCGCCACAAGACCGGGAGCCTGTTGGGACTCCGTTGGAAGAAATCCGAGGGTGTATCGGAAGTCCGCCGGAAAGCTCGCCGGAAGGAAACTCGACGTTGCCGCTTAAAATTTTGCTTAGGACTATGTCTTAATTTCGTAGTTTGCATGTAATTAGGGTTAGGATTAAGGGTTAATCCTATAACCCGGTTAGGGGCCAATTGGGCCCGAGTTTGGACTGGTTTGAGCCAAGTTTGGAGCCCAACCAATGAGCTGGAACAGTCTAGGCGGTGGCACCGCTGGACTGGGCGGTGACACCGCCCAGAACCCGAGAGTTCCAACGGTGGCACCGCCAGTACACTGTTAGACTGGGCGGTGGCATCGCCCAGAACCCGAGAGTTCCGACGGTGGCACCGCCCAGAAACCGAGAGTTCCGGCGGTGGCACCGCCAGTACACTGTCAGTGTCAGACACTGACAGGCGGTGCCACCGTCAGTACCGGGAACCCAAAAGTAATTCAAATTTGGAGCGCAAATTTGAATCCTTTTAGGGCCTATAAATACCACTCAATTCTCAGCAGAGAACACCTTTTTGAGAAGTTAGAGATTGAGAAAAAGCTTCAGCAAAGTCTTGTTTTCAATAACTTAAATGTTCACCTCCCTCTTTCTCTTTGAAAAACCTGTAAAAGTGTGAACCATTTGTAAAAAGGTTGTAAGAGGGGTATTTGGTCCTTCCCCTTCAAAGTGATTTGTTAGTGGAAGTTGGGAGCCTTATCGAAGAAGGCTTCGTAAGTGGATATAGGTCATTTGACCGAACCACTTTACATTGTGGTGTTCCTTGAATGTGTGAGTGTTTAATTTTCTGAACCACTTATCTTCTTAGCAGTAAACTGTTCGGTTTTCTTCTCTCCACTCTTGACTTCCTTTACTCGAGCTATTTTAGCTAAGTCATCCTTCATCGAATCGAAATCTCTACACATTTACGAAATCGATTTCAAACTTACGAGTTTTAATCCGCTGCACTAATTCACCCACCCCCCCCTCTTAGTGTCGCTCCGATCCTAACAATTGGTATCAGAGCAAGGCTCACTCTCATATTTGGTTTAATACTCAAGAGAGATGGCTTACTCCGGCATGCAAGAGGGTCACTCTATTACACGTTCGTCTATGTTTAATGGGTCGGATTACACGTATTGGAAGACTCGTATGAGGATCTTCCTTATTTCCATGGATTTTGAGCTTTGGACTATTGTCGAAAATGGATTTCAAAAATCTTCTCTTCCGATGAGCGAATGGGATGAATCGGAGAAGAAGGTTTTTGCTTTGAATGCAAAGGCTATGAATGCCTTGTTTTGTGTACATGACAAAAATGAATTTAATCGCGTTTCGATTTGTGATTCGGCTTTTGATATTTGGAGAACTCTTGAGGTCACTCATGAAGGCACTAGCCGAGTGAAAGAGTCCAAAATCAACATTCTTGTGCATTCTTACGAACTTTTCCGGATGAAACCAAGTGAGTCCATCGGAGACATGTACACTCGTTTCACGGATGTCATTAATGGACTCAAAGCTCTTGGTAAAGGTTTTTCTAACTTTGAACTAGTAACTAAAATTTTAAGATCCATTCCAAAGAGTTGGGATCCAAAAGTTACGGCCATTCAAGAGGTCAAGGACCTTAAAACATTTCCTCTCGAAGAACTTATTGGGACTCTTATGACCTACGAAATGACGTGTCATGCTCATGAAGAGCTCGAGAACCCCCTTCCAAAGAACAGGAAGGATATGACACTTAGAACGCAAGAAGACCACTTGAAAGGAACATAAAGTGATGAGGACAGTGATGATGACATTGCACTTTTAACTCGAAAATTTTAAAAATTTATAAGAAAGAACAAATTTAAAAATGACACCAAAAACAAACTTGAACATAAAAAGGACCAAGTAATATGTTACGTATGCAAGAAGCCGGGGCACTTCAAAAATGAATGCCCCCAAGCTAAGAAGAAGCAACCGAAGAAGAAAGCTTTAAAAGCGACTTGGGACGACTCAAGTGATTCCGAGAATGAAGAAGCTAGCAACAAAGAGGAGGCAAACTTCGCGTTAATGGTTTTAGGAGGAGAGGTATGTGATTTAATTAATGAAGATTTATCTTTCGATGAACTTTCTATCGCTTTTTACGAATTATTTGATGAGTGTAGAACTATTAGTAAGAAGTTCAATCTATGAAAGAAAGAGCATGCCTTACTATAAAATAAGCTTGATAATCTTCAAACTCCTCTATGCACTGAGTGTGAACACTTAGAAGCAATAAAAGGAGAATTTGCTACTTAAAGAGACCTTAAATTTGATGAGAATTTGCTACTTAAAGAGACCTTAAATAAGTTTAAGGTCGGTAGCAAAGGCTTGGACATGATCCTTGCAAACAAGGGTCACGTCGCAAATAGAAGTGGAATTGGTTTTGTGAGAGGATCTCACCAAAATCTACCACCTTTATTAAAGGACTCACATTATATGTTTCACCTCATTTGAAATGTAACTTTTGTTGTAAATCCGGACATATTGTTTACAAATGTCCATTTAAGAAAATTAGTCCACATAAGTTGATATGGGTTCTTAAAGGAACTATAAATAATTTAATGATGAATGACAAAATTAGTAGATCAATTTTTTAGGCACCCAAAATCAAATGGGTACCTAAAAACCATCCTCTTTTGTAGACAAACTCACAAGCTAGGAGCAAGAGATGGTATCTTGATAGTGGATGCTCAAGGCACATGACCGGAATTCATCTCATTTCTCTATGCTCACTAGCAAAGAAGAAGGGTATGTCACCTTCGGAGATAACAACAAAGGTAAAATCATTGGCAAGGGAACCATAGGTAACAAATCAAGTTTTTTAATTGATGATGTGTTGCTAGTTGATGGATTGAAACATAATCTCTTAAGCATTAGTCAATTATGCGATAAAGGTTACATCGTTAGATTTGAATCTAATGTGTGCATTATTGAAAACCAAACAATAACATATCAAATGATTGCCTTAAAACAAAATAATGTCTACACCATCAACCTTGATGAACTTAATAATGAAATATGCTTTTCCGTTTTAAATGATGATGCTTGGCTTTGGCATAGGAGATTAGGCCATGCAAGTATGAAACTAATATCTAAGATTTCATCTAGAGAGTTAGTACGAGGGATTCCCAATATGAAGTTTGTTAAGGACAAAATGTGTGATGCTTGTCAACTAGGAAAACAAATAAAAACTAGTTTCAAACCAAAAAATCAAATTAGTACCACTAGACCATTACAATTGATCCATTTAGACTTATTTGGACCAATTGACACAACGAGTCTAAGAGGAAGCAAATATGCCTTCGTAATTGTAGATGAATATAGTAGATACACTTGGACCTATTTCTTGGTTCACAAAAGTAATTGTTTCAAATGTTTCTCTAAATTTTGTAAACTTACTCAAAACGAAAAAGGCTTCATGATTTTATCAATTTTGAGTGATCATGGTGGCGAATTTCAAAACCGTGACTTCTAAAGTTTTTGTGAATCCAATGGATATAATCACAACTTCTCCACTCCGAGAAATCTTCAACAAAACGGGGTAGTTGAAAGAAAAAATAGAAATTTATAAGAAATGACAAGAACCATGTTAAATGAACATAGTCTACCTAAGTATTTTTGGGCCGAAGCCGTTAATACGGCTTGCTACGTCATGAATAGGGTTCTAATAAGACCATCTCTATCAAAAACTCCCTATGAATTATGGAATAACAGAAAACCAAATGTTTCTTATTTTAAAGTTTTCGGTTGCAAATGCTTTATTTTGAATGAAAAGGATGCCTTAGGAAAATTTGATGTTAAATCCGATGAAGGCATCTTTTTTTGTTACTGTTCCGTTTCTAAGGCTTTTCGTATTTTTAACAAAAGAACTTTAGTTATAGAAGAGTCTATTCATATAGTTTTTAATGAAATTTCCGAGTTAAAGAAAAATAATTTTGATGATGATCTTGGTTTTGATAATTTGAATTTAAATGAACCCCCTCCTCAAAACAACAACTTGGATGCATCTTCTTCCGAAATTTCCTTACCCAAGGAATGGAAGTATTTAGATGCTCATCCAAAGGAGCTAATTATAAGAGATACATCAAAAGGGGTTCAAACTCGTTCTTCCTTCAAGAATTTTTGTGCTAACACCGCATTCCTTTCTCAAATTGAACCTAAATGCATTAACGAAGTCTTGAAAGATGATTTATGGGTCATTGCAATATAAGAGGAATTGAACCAATTTGAGAGGAATGAGGTATGAAAGCTTGTTCCTAGACTTAGTGACCATTTAGTCATAGGTACTAAATGGGTCTTTAGAAACAAGCAAGATGAATGCGGTATCGTGGTTAGAAACAAGGCTAGACTAGTGGCCAAAGGTTTCAACTAAGAAGAAGGTATCGACTACGAAGATACCTTCGCTCCTGTGGCTAGATTAGAAGTCATTAGGATGCTCCTTGCCTATGCTAGTAGTAATGATTTTAAACTATTTCAAATGGATGTCAAAAGTGCTTTCTTGAATGATGTTATTTCCGAAGAAGTGTATGTTGAACAACCTCCCGGATTTGAAAATTCTCTTCTTCCTAATCATGTATTTAAATTGACTAAGGCTCTCTATGGCTTAAAACAAACTCCTAGAGCTTGGTATGAAAGACTTAGTTCCTTTCTTATTTTAAATAATTTTACAAAAGGCAATGTTGATACTACATTGTTTATCAAACATTTTGAAAATAATTTTCTTATTGTTCAAATTTATTTTGACGATATTATTTTTAGTTTTTCAGATGAATCACTATGTGAATCATTTGCCAAATGTATGAGTCATGAATTTGAAATGAGCCTAATGGGAGAATTAACCTTCTTTTTAGGATTGCAAATTAAATAACTTAGTAACGGTATATATCTTAATCAATCTAAATATATAATTAGAATTGTTAAAACGATTTAACATGGATGGTTCAAAAGCTATAAACACTTCTATGAGTACTTCCATTAAATTAGACATGGATAAAAGTGGTGAAAGCTTTGTTCAAAAAACATATAGGGGAATGATTGGTAGTTTACTTTACCTCACTACAACTAGACCGGATATCATGTTTAGTATAGGACTTCGTGCTAGATTTTAAGCTAATCATAAATTGTCTTATCTTATAAGTGTTAAAAGAATCCTTAGATATCTTAAAGGAACTCCTAATTTAGGATTATGGTATCCAAAATCCGATAATTTTGATTTAATAGCTTATGTAGATGTCGATTTTGGCGGATATAGGATAGATAGAAAAGCACATATGAAACATGTTAATTTTTAGGACATGCACTTGTTTCTTGGACTTCC
Organism: Musa acuminata AAA Group; assembly: GCF_036884655.1. Classification (NCBI taxonomy): domain Eukaryota; kingdom Viridiplantae; phylum Streptophyta; class Magnoliopsida; order Zingiberales; family Musaceae; genus Musa; species Musa acuminata. Next base: position 34,392,818 of record NC_088327.1, read on the forward strand.
AAGAAACAAAATTCGGTTGCACTATCTACGGCGGAAGATGAATACATAGCTGCAAGTGCATGCTGTGCACAAGTTGTTTCGATGAAAAATACGTTGGAAGACTATGGAATTTACTTAAAGAGCATTCCCATAAAATGTGATAATACAAGTACTATTTGTCTAACCAAAAATCCAATTCAACACTCTAAAACTAAGCATATTGACAATAGGCATAACTTTATACGAGATCATGTCAATAATAATAATGTCATTCTAGAATTTATTGATACAAAGCATCAATTAGCGGATATTTTCACAAAAGCCTTAAATAAAGATCAATTTGACTTTATTAGAAGGGAATTAGGTATGTTGAATTGTCCTTGTGAATGATCTTGATTGTATATATTTTCTGGAGATTTTTAATCCTCTTTTCGGTTTTTGTGGATTTGACTTCTTTTCGATTTTGAATGACATCTTAAAGAGTGATCCAAGACACTATCCTTATAAAGAGGGGGGGTTAGGGTCGGCGGTGGAACCGCCCCTAACTCGTGAGAACCCTCCCTAGCACTCCCACTAACCCCTCTAAACCTCTCTCACCCTCATTCTAAGCCTCTAGAAGCCTAAGAGAGGGGTTCTTCTTGGATCAAGCTCTCAACCTCCCAAGAAAATTTATATAAGGTAAGATCTAAAATTTTTTTTTTTCTCTCATTATTTGGCCTATTCTTTACAGTTCTCTCTTGATCTATCATCATAATTAGATATGACTCCTAAGAGATCATCAAGAACCAAAGGGAAAAGGGTGGAAGGAGATTCCTATGACCAAATCCTCTTTAGATCTAATGAAGTAGCTCTTAGGTTTCCTAATTTCGAAACAAGAACAATACATAAGGGCAAACATGTTGATCTAGATGAACTTAGAAACCTAGAACCCATTAGATGGTTTGCAAATTTAGATACATTATCTCTCTTCCAAATCAATGAACCAATTTATCCTAGGTTAGTTAGGTTATTTTACGCAAACTTAAGTATGGACAATGATAGCTTAACTACCTACCTCTTAGGAACACAAATTCAAATCTTTGATAGCACTATACGCGAGTTAATTAGAATTACCGAAAAGGATAGGGGTTGTTATTTTAAAAGTAAATGGGATATCAATGCAATCGGAGCAACTTACTCCGAAGCCTTAGAAACTGTTTTTGCAAATTCGAATCTAGGCATGATTCCCAAAAGTTGCGAACACTTGTTGCCCTTTAACTCTAAATTTCTTCATCACATCATGATAAGCATCCTACTTCCTAAACAATTTCATCATGATGAGATTAGTCAAATAGAGTTAAGGACTATGTATTGGATTATGACCGGCCAAAATAATTGTTTTAGATACTTAATCTGGCAACATATGTAGGACACAATAGCTAAAGACTCAATGTTACCGTATGGGGGGTTAGTTACTCGATTAATGCTTGCCTATAATATTTGTATCTCACCCGATGAAGAAATAATCCAGGTCGATCAATTTAACACTATCAACAGAAACATACTCAAGAGACTTAGGTGCACTTTTAGCAATGGTATATGGATTAGGCAACCTAGAAGGACTGATCCAGTTCCCCCACCAGTAGAACACCCTAAAACACCTAGTTTTAAGGGAAATGAATCTTCTCCTTCTAGTCCCTTTAGTGCAGGACCTTCAGAACCAACTCTCGCTTCATCTTCTGAAGATCCTATTATGGTAGAATTAAATCAAATTAAAACACAACAAGAGCAACTCAAATCACAGCAAGAGCAAATCCAATTATAGCAAGTTGAAATTTTGAGGGAACTACAACAGATGAACCAAAAGATAGATGTCATGTATAGGAATTTTGGAATTCCTCATAAGAATTAATTGATGTGTTTCCTTATTATTGTAAACCTCTATGCTACCTTGACATGTGTTTGCATTATCCTAGTATATGATGTTGGATGTTTCTTTCCGAAATTTTGTCAACATTTTGATGGCACCTTCATGTTATTTTGGATGATGTGTTATCTTCCTTGAATGAATGATCTTAATGCCAAGTTGAAGCCTTGTCAATTTTGTCATCTCATTTTCAAGATTTTTTTTTCTTATGAGATGATTTTATGAATGGCTCCAATGATCACGAGTTTTATGCTTAAAACCTCATCTCCTTTTTTTTTTATGACAAAGGGGGAGAAGAATGTGTAAAAGATTGATGACTTATGCAAAATATGAAATTTGCATGACTTATATGTTGTATAATGCAATGAAAAATGTCTTATATGTGTTTTATTCCTTCAAAGCATCGCAAAACTTTTTTGAGCATATCGAATATGAAAGTTTTTTAGATTGGTTGTCGTATCATGTTTATCAATTTTTAAAATGATAAGCAATTATCTCATGATCAATATGAAATCATTCCTTGCATTTATATCATGAGATCCAATATGAAATTTCATATTATTATTATTTTTGTCGAAATGATAATTGTCTCTTATCATTTGGCTTGAAAATAATTTTCATGCCTTGAATTTATGAGAAATACGAAGAGGATCAAGCTATGAAAATTATTTTCAAGTCGAATGATAAAAGACAATTATCATTTCGACAAGAGATATGAACTTTCAACATAAATCTCATGATATAAATGTAAGGCATGATTTAATATGATCATGAGATGAAACGACAACCAATCTAAAAACTTTCATATTGCGATATTCTCAAAAAGTTTTACGATGCATATAAGACATTTGCATTACACAACATATTAGCTTTTGCAATTCATATAAGTCATACTATCACATTTGCGATGCATATAAGACATTTGCATTACATAAGCTTTTGCAATTCATATAAGTCATGCTATCGATGCATATAAGACATTTGCATTACACAACATATTAGCTTTTGCAATTCATATAAGTCATGCTATCACAACATATTAGCTTTTGCAATTCATATAAGTCATGCTATCACATTGGCACAAATCATCAATCTTTTGCTCATTCTTCTCCCCTTTTGTCATCAACAAAAAGGAGATGAGACTTTAAGCGTACAATTTGTGATCATAAAATCATTAGAAAAGGAGTTCAGCATAAAGATCGATCATACAAAATTCATCTCATTAGAAAAATTCAGCATTCACACAAAAAGGAGATGGCAAAAAAAATGACAAAGCTTTAACTTTGCATTAAGATTAACCATACAAGGATCGCATGTCAAGGTAGCAGAATAAGAAGGCATATCGATTAATCCTTAGGAGGAAATCCATAGTTCTTATACATGACATCTATCTTTTGATTCATTTGTCGTAGTTCCCTCAAAATTTTAGCTTGCTGTAATTGAATTTGCTCATGCTGTGATTTGAGTTGCTCTTGTTGTGATTTGATCTGATGTAATTCTGTCATAATGAGATCTTCAGAAGATGAAGCAGGAGCTGATTCTGAAGGTGCTGCGCCAAAGGGACTAGGAGGAGGAGATTCATTTCCCCTAAAAATTGGTGTTTCGGGGTGTTCTACTGGTGGGGGAATTGGATCAGTCCTTTTAGGTTGCCTAACCCAAATACCATTGTTAAAAACTGTACCTAAGTCTTTTGAGCAGGTTTCTATTGATAGTGGTAAATCGATCAACTTGAATTATTTCTTCATCGGGTGAGACACAAATATTACGGGCAAGTATTAATCGAGTGACTAACCCCCCATATGGTAACATTGTGTCTTTAGCTATTATGTCCTGCATATGTTGCCGGATTAAGTATCCAAAACAATTATGTTGGCCGGTCATTATCCAATACATAGTGCTTAGCTCTATTTGACTAATTTCATCATGATGAAATTGTTTGGGAAGTAGTATGCTAGTCATGATGTGATGAAGAAATTTAGAGTTAATGGGCAATAAGTGCTACAGTGCTACAGTATTCGGCTACAGTGCTACCGCTAGCCTATCGGACCGGTACGTACCGCCCGTACCGGGCGGTATGATTCGGTATGGCAGACCTTGCTTGCAGCTATGTATTCGGCTTCCGTCGTAGATAGTGCAACCGAATTTTGTTTTTTTGGAAGTTTGAAAATGATTTTGTAAATGCATAGAGATTTCGATTCGACAAAGAATGACTTGGTAACAGTAGCTCGAGTAAAGTAAGGAGATGAAAACCAAAAGCTTGCTGCTATGTAAATAACGGTTTCAGAAAGGTAAACACTCACACATTTAAGGAACACACCAATTTAAAGTGGTTCGGTCAAATGACCTACATCCACTTGCGAAGCCTTCTTCGATGAGGCTCCTAACTTCCACTAGCAAATCACTTTGAAGGGGAAGGACAAATACCCCTCTTACAACCTTTTACAAGTGGTTCACACTCTTATAGCTTTTCAAAGAGAAAGAGGGAGGTGAACACTTAAGCTATTGAAAACAAGACTTGCTAAAGACTGTGCTAAGGCTTTATCTCAATCTCTAACTTCTCAAAGGTTGTATTCTCTGTTGAGAATTGAGGGGTATTTATAGACCCCAAGAGGATTCAAATTTGGGCTCCAAATTTTGAATTCCTCTTAGATTCCCGGAGCTGGCGATGCCACCGCCTGACAATGTCATATTGATCGTTTACTAGCGGTGGCACCGCCTGTCGGTGGTGGTCGCCCGATCTTTCGGGTGCTGGGCGGTGCCACTGCCCAGTCTGACGGTACCACCGCCCGATCCTTCGGGTTCTGGGCGGTGCCACCGCCTAGACTATTTCAGCTCATTGGTTGGGCTCTAAACTTAGCCCAAACCAGCCCAAACTCGGGCCCAATTGGCCCCTAATCGGGTTATAGGATTAACTCTTAATCCTAACCCTAATTACATGCAAACTATGAAATTAAGACATAATCCTAAGCAAGTTTTTAACCGGCAACGTCTAGTTTCCTTCCGGCGAGCTTTTCGGCGAACTTCTGGCGAACTTCTGATACACCCTCGGATTTCTTCTGGCGGGCTCCCAGCAGGCTCCCGGTCTTGTGGCTAGTTCAACGAGTCTTTGGCAAGTAGCCGAACCTTCTCGGTGATCTCTGTGAACCTCCGACGATCTCTTCGGCGGACTTCCGAAAACTTTGGCAAGTCCCCGATTTCTTCTCGGTTGGTTTTGGCAGCACTTCCGACGAATCTTCGGACTCTCGACGGAGTCTCGAACACCCATCGAACTTGACTCCAGTAGACTTACTTTATGTTTTCAAGCTATCGTAGTTAATCCTGCACACTTAACTCAATAATATGGATTAGATTAATTAACCCATTAATTGATTTCATCATTAAAATCCGAGATTCAACACCCAGAACCCGAGAGTTCCGACGGTGGCACCGCCAGGACACTGCTGGACTGGGCGGTGGCATCGCCCAGAAACCGAGAGGTCTGACGGTGGCACCGCTAGTACACTGTCAGTGTCAGACACTGACAGGCAGTGGCACCGCCAGCACCGGGAACCCAAAAGTAATTCAAATTTGGAGCCCAAATTTGAATCCTCTCGGGGCCTATAAATATCCCTCAATTCTCAGCAAAGACAACACCTTTTTGAGAAGTTAGAGATTGAGAAAAAGCTTTAGCAAAGTCTTGTTTTCAATAGCTTAAGTGTTCACCTCCCTCTTTCTCTTTGAAAAATCTGTAAGAGTGTGAACCACTTGTAAAAAGGTTGTAAGAAGGGTATTTGGTCCTTCCCCTTCAAAGTGATTTACTAGTGGAAGTTGGGAGCCTCATCGAAGAAGGCTTCGCAAGTGGATGTAGGTCATTTGACCGAATTACTTTACATTGTGGTGTTCCTTGAATGTGTGAGTGTTTAATTTTCTGAACCACTTATCTTCTTAGCAGCAAATTGTTCGGTTTTCTTCTCTCCACTCTTGACTTCCTTTACTTGAGCTATTTTAGCTAAGTCATCATTCATCGAATCGAAATCTCTACACATTTATGAAATCGATTTCAAACTTACGAGTTTTAATCCGCTGCACTAATTCACCCCCCCTTTTAGTGCCGCTCCGATCCTATCAAGAAATATTGAAATGACCCATCTTGTTCTTTTCTTTTACAGTTTTTGATCTAGAAAGAAGAGCTAGCTTTCATTTTCTATTTCTTTGAGTTTTTTGTATCTGAGTTTAAAAAAGGTTTTATTTTGTGAGAACAAAAATGGATTTCCTTTTCCATTCTCCAAACTTTTTAAAGATATTTTCTTTGTTAAAAAGGATATCTATAATGAGATTGTATTGATAGTGTTTAACTTTTTGCAAATGTCTTAGGTAGAATGAAAATTGAATATATAAATATTGATATTGTGGATACTACCAATGTCGGTCCTAAGCCCGGATGAAGAAAGTAAAAGGTTGTGTTAGGTCACTAGCAACTAACATTTTAGATCTCATTAGCATGGATCTTAATATATTTTAGTATAGGGTTAGGTTATCTTTCGAAAGTGATGCAAGACACTTTCACCAACTAGGTGTCCCCAATTGCAAACAATAAGTAGGTTGCTAGGAAGCAAACCATCATACCAGCACTCGGATATGGTGCAAAGAAGGCAAGGGTTTTCTCGTTGTCTTCAACCATTGCGAGTACAAAAGTTAGTCCAGATTAGGTTAACAACTTGAAATATATGAACACTAAAAAAAAAAAAAAAGCTAGAATTTGTAGATACTATGACCAGAAGAAAAATAAGCATGTTTTGCTTACGAAAGACTAAGTGGGTAGGAGAAAAATCTAGAGAAATATATAGTATTGGTTAAAATTTAGTATATTAGAAAAGTTAAAAACAGAAATAGTGTAGAAATTGTTTCATAAGGAGATAAGAACAATGTTGTAGATGTGAAAAGATTTGGAGATTGAAGTATGTCTCTAAAATTTGTGAGAAGAGATTTTGAATGTTATAAGTTTTGATGCCCCACAAGTTGGATTGGATGATTAAAACAAAAGATATTTTTTGAAGAACTTACAAGATATTATTTAAGCGATACCTATAATTGAAGGAGATATAAATGGCTATTTAGTAATTACATATGATAAATTTAAAGACGTGCATGGGGGGCTTTGGTTATGAGGAGAGAAATGAAAAGAATGGTATGGTTTTGAAAATCTCATAATTGTAAATACTCACTTCAAGAAGAGATGAATATTTGATTACTTATAAGAGTGGCCATGACTTGACTCTAGTCAGATATACTTTTTTTCCTCACTAGAAAGTTAGATAAAATTATATATAAGAATTGTAAAGTTATACCCGTCGACTAATCAACATAAGTTGATGGTATAGATATTTATTACAAAAAATAGAAACAAAAATAACAAATTTTATAAGACTAGATGGTGGAATCTTAAAGATAATAATATAAGGATTTAAGAGAGATTTTTGATAAAACCGACGGTAAAGATGTAGCTTTAAGAGAGATTTGGTGGTGGTATGAGAAAATTCGAAAAGCAATTATTATTAAAAGGTCATGCTTTAAAAGTTGGCAAAATTATAAAAATAATAGGAGTGGCTAAAAGAGTTGTTGGTATAGTAATATATTATGGTAATTTTTATAACAAATTAGTTACTAAAGATGGGAAAAAAAAAAAAATATATATATATATATAAGGCCTCGTCGCGTCGCCTCAGTGACATCGCCTTTCCCTTCTCCCCGCATCGTCGCCTTTTATAATATATATATTATATAAATATATAAATATATATATATATTACCCGGTAATAATATATATATATATATATATATATATAACGTCACCTTTCCCTTCTCCCACACGGGGCGACGTCGTCGAGGCGACGTGACGTCACCTTTTTCAACAACGTCGCATTTTATAAAAATATTTATATATAAAAAAATTTATATATATAAATATTTATTTATATATAAATATATATAATTTTTTTATTTTTATATATATATTGGCGACTTCACCCCGCTTGGGGAGAAGAGAGAGGCGACGTTTTCGAATTTTTATTTTATTATATATATACTTATACCGAACGGTATACCGCTCGATATATAGTATCGTATCGTACCGGGCGAATATCAAAACTTCGGTACAGTACGATATTTCAATCCTTGTTATATATATTTAATTGCTAAATTGTGTAAGAATTTAGGTAATATTAGATACACTAAATATGAAGGTCAAGGAATCCTTGATAATGATAATGAAATCAAGGTAAGATAAAGAAATTATTTTTATAAATTATTTAATGAACATCCCATGGATGATACTTTTAATGATAAATAATAGTGGTAGATTTGATACATATAGATTTTCTCGTAAGATTATTGCTAGTGAATTAAAATATGTCTTAAAAAGGATGAAAATAACTAAGAGTATGTAAGACCTCATGATATCTATATTGAGGTTTGAAAAAGTTTAAGAGACTATGTAATAGCTTGGTTAACTAATTTATTTAACAAAATTTTGAGATTTAAAAAAATACCTAATGAATGGAGGAAAAGCTCTTGGGTGCCAATTTATAAGAATAAGAGTGACATATAAATTATTCTAATTATAGAGGACTTAAAATCATGAGACATACTATAGAGCTTTGGGAAAGAGTTATCAAAAGTAACATAAAATTTGAAAAAAAAAATCTAGCAAATCAATTTAGTTTTATATATGGAAGATCAATAATAGAAGTTATTTATTTATTAAGATAATTTACGAAAATTTATAGAAAGAAAAAAAAATTGCATATGATTTTATTGATTTAAATAAAGTTTATGATAGAATTGCTAGAGATTTATTATGGTGAGTTTTAGAAATGAAAATGGTATCAACTAATTATAGTAATGTTATTAAGAATATATATGATAATATAATCATTAGTATTAAAACTATAGGGAATTTGTTTAACGAGTTTCATATTAATATATGACGATATGAAAGATCCATATTAAGTCCCTACTTTTTTCATATTAATAATGGATGATTTATAGGATATATCTCTTGGATGTATGTTATTTACTGATGAGAGTTTAAACAAAATTCATTTTAAACTTGATTTGTGGAGATAATCCTTATAAACTAAATGTTTTAGCTTAGGTATAATAAATAAATACTCGAGATATAATTTTAGTTATAGTAGGAATAGGAATAGACAGGATGATATAGTTAAGTTGAATGGATAAAAGTTTCATTAAGTAAAGCTTTAGGCTTTTTGGATCAGTTATTCAATAAGATGAAGAGGTTGGTGAAGATATTATTCATAGAATAAAAGTATAATGGTTAAAATGGCAAGCGGTGTAGGAAGTCTTGTGCAATCATCAATGTTTTATATTAGAAGAAAAATTTTATAAAACAATTGTTAGATCGACAATGCTTTATAAATCTAAGTGTTAAGAAAATAAGAAACATTATATACCAAAAAAAAAGTTTATATTACTAGACAAGTATATTGAATTGGATGCATGAATTTACTAGGAAATATAGGAATAAAAACATTTATATTTATGAATAATTAGGTATCACTTCAATCGATGTTGGATAAAATAAGGGAGAATCGTTTAAGATGGTATGCGTATATGCTTAGAAATTCATGATAGTAAAAAGAGGTAAAAGAGTTACTATTAATGGTACAAGGAGAGATAGAGGAAGATAGAGGAAGACCTAAAAAGGTTTTAATAGAAACTATAAATAAAGATTTAAATGTTCCTAGCTTAATATATTAACTAAAAATATAATTTTTTACAAGTCTCAATGGCGGTAAAAGAACCATGTAGTCGACCCCAAATAGTTCATATTATGGTTTTGTTGTTGTTGTATCCATTGATAGTTTGTGTTTAACATGCATGTCTAGATTTCATTCCCTTAATCGTTAATTTACTTGGGAACTGGAAAATGATTATTTAGGACTACAAATTTAGTTGATACATATAAGGCTATACCTTTCTCTTTGTTTGGTTTCCATTTTTGCCTCTCTTTCTCCCTTCCTTTTTTATTTCCTTCTCAAAATTAGACATTTCTAATTGTAGTTTTCTCCCTGATAAATTTGCAAATTCCTAAAGTTGGATTGTTCATTGTCCAACTTATGCTTCTAGAAACTTCGAACTATAGCTGGAGTTACGGGTATATGGTTGATGAGTTTCTTCTTTTTCTTGGTTGACCATCTTTGTCCATTTTGCTTGCTTTAAGATGTTTGTGTTTCTTGTTAAATCTTACCCTCATTTTACTTTAAGGATCCTTGAGGTTTTGGGTACTTGATTTGCTTGATTGAGTTGTGAGACAGTTGCATGTTTTATTTTTTGCTAGGCTCCTATGTAACTGTTTTTATAAATTAAATTGTATATCCAAGGCAAGGTATTAGAAATCTGTCAAACCATTTCATACAGACTAGTACTGTTTCAACCGATCAATCTTATCCGATCTTGATTCTCCCTGCCTTCTGTTGTTAATATGCTGCCACTAGCTGTCTCATGTTTCCTGCTGCCTCACCGTCTCTAGCACTTCCCCTCTTCCTACTCCACGCTTATCCTTCTCTGTTCCCTTCTCTATCTCCACCAGTATATTGCGATTTTGTGTGTTGGCATATTGGTGTATACCTGATCCATACTGGTTCAGCTAGGGATCAGTGCTGGTTCAATATCTAGATTTAGAACCATGATCCAAGGTGCTATCATTTTCAAGGGTTATTTCTTTTCCATGTAGTATTACTACTTTCATGTCACTGCTACCTTTTTTTCGTCTTGTAACATTTCCTTTAGTCTTTATGTTCTTGTCTAATTATTCTCAAATTCTTTTCCATTTTTATTTTTCTTTTTGTGTTATCCTAGCAAACAAATAATATCCCTCTTTAAGATTTATATATTTTAGCAGTTGAAACTTAAGTTCTTGGGTCATTTAATATGCTTTTATATTTTTATCATAAACACTATCGATGTTGATTCTAAGCCCAAATGAAAAAGGTAAAAGGTTGTGTTAGTTCACTTAATACCAGCGTAAAACTATGTCAAAACTGATTTTAGTATATGCTAGGTCATCACTTAGAAGTCGCCTTCACCACCTGGGTGCCTTGAATCGTATACAGTGGTCTAGGAGGTAGTGAACGTTCTATAAATGACTTATTTTTAATGATAAATAATAGTGGTGGATTTAATAATTATATATTATTCATAAAATTAGAGTTAGTGGAGTTAAAAACACGTCAAGAAAAAAGTAAAAACAACTAAGAATGTAGACTTGATAGTATCCCTATTGAGGTTTGGAAAAGTCTAGGAGATCAAGGAATAGCTTGGTTAACTAGTTTATTTAATAAAATTATGAGATTTAGAAAAATATCATAAATGGACGAAGAGTTTATTAGTGCTAATTTATAAAAATAACGATGATATATATAACTATTCTAATTATACAAAAATTATAATCATTACTCACATTATGAAACTTTAGGAAAGAGTTATCAAAGTAGGATAAGATTTGAAACAAATATCTTTGAAAATCAATTTAGTTTTATACTTAAAAAATCTAAAATAAAAACTATTTATTTATTAAGATAATTATTGAAAAAGTATAGAGAGAAAAAAAAGATTTACATATGATTTTTATTGATTTAGAGAAAGCCTATGATAGAGTTCCTAAAAATTTATTATTTAGTAGATTTCAGAAAAGAAATATGTATCTATTAATTATATTGATGTTATTAAGGATATATATTATAACGTAGCCATCGGTATTAGAACTATAGGAAATTTGTCTAGTAAATTTTTTATTAGTATACGACTGCATCAAGAATATGTATTAAGTCTCTACCTCTTCATATTGATAATGGATGAACTTATTAATTATTTATATTGTATTATTTGTTAATATTATTGTCTTAGTTAATGAGTTTTTGTGAATTAATTCTAAACTTGAGTTGTTGAGATATTCCTTAGAAATTAAAGGTTTTAGATTAAATAGAACAAAAACTGAATATATAGAATGTAATTCTAGTAATCTTAGAAATAAATAGGAGGGTATAGTTAAGTTAGATAGACAAAAAGTTCTATTAAGTAAAAGCTTCATTTTTCTTGATCAATTATTCAACGTGATGAATATACTATTCAAAAATTAAAAACAAGATGGTTAAAATGACGAGTGGCTTAGGAGTCTTGTTTGATTATCAAATAAAAAAATAATTTATAAAATAATGTAGTATTCGATGGTTAAGAAACAATATATACAAAATATTTGTGTTGCTAAGATGAAAATATTGAGGTGGATTTATAGAGTTACTATACAAGATAGAAAAAAAAATTATTCGTGAATAATTTAGGTATTGATTCGATAGAGGATAAAGTGTGAGAGAATCATATAAGATGATACAAACATGTACTCAGGAGGTCTATTAATTTGAAAAGGTGAAATGATTAGGTAGAGGATGACCTAAAAAAAAATTAATAAAAACTATAAATAAAGATTTGAATATTATTAAGTCAACTAAACACATGATTTTTTATTGGTACTTTAGTTATATCTAAATGGTGGCAAAAGAACCATGTAGCTAGCTAACCCCAAATAGTTGGTACTTTACAGTTTTGTTGTTGATGTTGTATGATTGTTATTCATGACCAAGCAATCACATTTGCTCAATGGAGCAATCTCTATTGACAATTTGATATATATTAATCACTATTAACTTGATTTTGCACTTTGGTTCGTTAACTATGTGCATGTTTTTACAAGAAAAAATGATGGTTCTCTTTCCATTTAACCATATATAGGCTTTCTTTTTTCAGTTTCTTTTTAAAATTGGCTGCTTAGACCTAGGCAGTCCCCATAGATGACCAAACATTCATTATAGGCAATTTGGGGTTTTTGACACTTATGTATTGCTTAGCCACCTTAGACAACATTAAGTTGGAGACTTTAAGTAATTTGTTCTATCATGAGAAAATTGTTCAGCTGTTTGAACATAAATTGAAGACTTTCAATTGTCTACAAAAATATATTACTTGGTCAAACATTTTAATTAAATCAACCCTGAAGTTTCTGCTATCTCTGTTGGCAGGTGGCTGAGAGGTCATTGTTCCTATGGAATAATGATCATATTGAAAACTTGATCAAACAAAATGACAAGGTGTTATTACCCATAATCTTTCCTTTACTTGAAAGAAATGCAAAGTGTCACTGGAATCAGGCTGTTCAGAGCTTGACGTTAAATGTTTGTGAGATTTTCTCTGATAACAACCATGAGCTCTTTGCTGACTGCCTGAAGAAGTTCGAGGAAGATGAAGTTAAAGGCAAGGAGATCCAATTAAAACGGGAATCCACATGGAAACGCCTTGAAGAACTTGCTACTACAAAAGCTGCAAGTAATGAGCCTGTGCTTATTCCATGCATCATTCGCCATCCAGTTTAAGCCTACTTGTTGGTCAATGTACTTTTTTGTCTTATGAGTTTATTGGACGATATGGGGAAACATCAATGGGTATAGATCACACAATGTAATGCACCTGTATTGTCTGAGTTGTTGGGTGTTTGGAGGATTCAGGAAAATTGTACAGTTTAATCTGTAAATGTTGTTTATTAACAATTTTCAAGGAACAACAATGTCAATGTCTAGATTATGAAAATGTTGGAGCATGTTACTGCTCTATAAGCACAGTGGATAGCATCTGAAATTTCAGATGACTTGCTTTGACCATTAATGTTTTTTATGGTTATGATATGAAGCACTAAAGCTTTATGCTTTTGCTTCTCTCTGAACCTTAAGTTGTATGATTTTCACCTTGGATATATTTTTTAAGGTTCATCAAGTCATTGAAATATGCAATTGGTGATGTGGGCCTGATTCAAAATTGGTTGGCCAAGTCTGTCTTCTACTCTCTCTCTTGCTGTTGCCTGGCATCTGAGTTTACTAAACCTGTCTGGTCCTTGTTGATTTGTCATTAAAATTTTTCTCTTTTTTGTCCAAGTTGAACAATCTTTAAATCAATATTGTGAATCTTGTCTGCAAGTTTATAAGGTGTGGTCCTCACAAAGAAGTGCTGTGCTTAATTGCATTTATCAAATTTACTTTACAATGTGCTTAATTGCCTGTTCATGGTATGCATCTGTATAAGATTAATTGTTCCTTTATTCTGGTGCTTGCTCCTAAATTGAGAAGCTACTGTTTTGGGAATTTCCTCTTAATTCTTCATGACTCTTGCTTCTTACTCTCTTAGTTCTTATGCAGTTGCTTTAAACTCCAGTAGGTTTTTTGTCCTTTTTCGTTGAGAAAGCAACTACGAATCAAATGTTTGCTTGCGGAAGACTGCATCTAAAGGCATCTTCATTGTTCCAAATTACTAAACAAATAAGCTGGATGGGGAGTTAATCCTATCAATGGTTGTTGATATATGAGCACCGAATTAAGCATGTATCTTTTATGTTTTTTTTTTCCCCAGAAAAATATCATTCGAGTCCTATGGAGAGATTATATTTCAGGAAGTAGTAGCCTGAAGAGCAGCCAAAGTTCCAAAAGAAGGAGAACTCAAGTTCTCCCATAATTAACAAGGTTATGAGCCAATTGATTTTGCAGTCTTCCGCAATCTGGAAACAGCGACTATATGTGACATGAGACCTCTAATGTCTGAAATAAGGGAGGCTAAATACCATATCCGAGATTTGTGAGATGAAATCTTTAATGTCTGAAATAAGGGAGGTTAAATACCATGGGACATTGGTGAATCCCTTAGTATAATTAATTACAAGTTTCATGTTGGAGCAGACCCAAATGGAATTCAAGTTATGTAAGAGGCAGACTTCGATCCCTTCTAGTAAACCCCAGCTGCTAGCACTCCATCTCTATTCTTGATCGTGTAGCCAATGTTTGCCATATTATTAGGAGACTTAAATGAACAATCACAATCTAGAGAAGCTATTATCAAGATTATTTGTAAGCCTAGTTAGAGTTCCCTCAAGTTTGTCCTCATTTGTTATGGCTTCATTGGCAAAAGCCAAGACCTTCCATTATTCTTGTTGAACCAAGGTTCCATAAAGAGTAAGAGAGAACCAAGTGAGCTGCAGGTTTATCCAAATCGTTGGCCTCCTCTAACCAGGCTTTCATGTGCTAAAAGACAAGGATTTGAAGAAAAAAATGAGCTTAAATTGTAAAAATATATAGCAAAAAAATTATAAAAGCATATTCAAAGAGTATATATATGGGGGATTTAGTAAAAGGTGATAGACTAGATAAAGATCGATTTGATCATGGAAAACATGTGAGTAGAATTAGGACGTTAGTAATATGTGCTAAAGTAATTTTCATAAGAAAACTTAAATTTTGGAACCACTTTGAGCTGTCATAAATCAGTCAATTAAGTCTTGATGAGGGAGAGATTTTAGATACTTGTACGCACCAGTAGTCGAAACCATTCTGAAAAGATTAGGGGATAGTATTCATTCATCATCATGAGTGATAGGGCACATTTTGGTAATACACCCTTTGACAGTAGCCTACGCCTACGACAGCATCGATGGGGATTTCAGAGGCCGCTATGGCGGACCACGTCGGCCTAATGCCTCGGACCCAGCTAACTCAGTCACCTTCCTGTGTGGTACAGGGCCGTGCAAGGCATGCCCCCGAAAAGCTCGAGATAATGCCGTCGGGTATGAAGCCGCCCCAAAAAACTCGAGACGACACCGTCGGGTACGAAGCCACATCAAAAAAACTCGGGACGGTGTCACTGTTAGGAATGAGTCAGCACTAAGAGGGGGGGGGGGTGAATTAGTGCAACGGATAAAATTATGTTAGTTCAAAAATATTCGTACGTTGAAAACCGATTTAAGAAAAGATGATAACTTGAGACACATTCGTAAGAGTATGTAACTAAAGTAATTAGGAAGTATGGCAATTTACAATAAATGTAAATAGCAAAGCATAAATGCAAACTAGATTTTATAGCGGTTCGATCGTCGTGACCTACATCCACTACGTCGATTCCTCTTCCGTCGAGGCCACCAGCATCCACTAACGATCTTCCTTCAATGGGCGAAGATCAACTACCCTTATAACTCGATTCTCCTTTTGACAAGTTCAGGAGAGAACCTTTGCAACCCCCTTCACTCCTCTCTTAAACAAGTCTAACACTTAGAGTTTGAGAGGAGTTCACACAAGATTATAATAGTGTTTTCTTTTCTTTTTGCTCTCAGTTGTATGTTTGTTAACTAGGGATGAGAGGAGTATTTATAGGCTTCAAGTGAATTCAAACTTGGAGCCTAAAAGTATATCATCCCGGGTTTCCCGGGTCCTAGCGATACCACCACCTGTACTGGGCGGTACCATCGCCTGCAACACTAACACTAGGTGGTACCACCGCCTGGCACCCTGCCACTAGGCGATACCACCACCCAGTCTGGTGGTACCACCGCTTGACAGTTTCTCGGAGACTGTGTCTGGGCGATACCACCGCCTGACACAATCTCGGAGACTGTGCCACGATAGTTCCACTTGTTGGGTCACTGTTTAGGACTTTCACTTAGCCCAACATAGCCCAAACTTGGGCCCAATTAGCCCATAATTGAATTAGCCAAATTTCAACCCAATTATGTGCTAACTACGAATTTTAAGGCATACACTAAGCTAAATAAGTCCGGTAAGTCTAGGTTTCTTCTAGCAAGCTTCCAACGATCTTTCGGCGAACTTCTAATGATCTCTTGGCAATGTTCCAGCGAACTCTTGGCAAGCTCCTGGACTTCACGATGATCTTCTAGGCGAGTTTCGATAAGCTTCTTTAACAAGCTCTTGGACTTCTCGGTCAATTCCGGTAGAACTTTTGATGAATGTTCGGACTTTTAACGAACTCTCGAACTCCCAACGAAATCTCATTCTTGACTCCGGGACTTCATTTTGCTTTATGCCTTGATCACTATTGTAGTTAATCCTGCACACTTAAAACCTATTTCGATCTACACAATTATTATAAAGCTAAATTAAATGTTGTCCAGTATATCATTGGTTCATCGACGCTTCGTCTGATTCTTCGGCGCATCGTCCTCTCTTACGGCCTATTACCCAGTTGGCCAATTGACCTCTGCAACTCTGATTTCCTTAGTGAATTTCTGCTCTTCTTAGCCCGATGCTCAAATTCATGGCCCGAAGCCTTCTGCCGATACGTCGACCAATCATTCGGTTCGACGTCCAATCTTCTGACATGTTTCTCTCTGGCCCAACATGATTCTTCCTTCTTTAATTGTCTCTCCCTGATCGAAGCTTCTTGTGTCACTCAAAATGCAGATCAAATCATAAACACTATCAATTGGTTTCATCATCAAAATCCGAGATTCAATAATTGTCGGGTATGAAGCTGCCCCAAAAACTTAGGATGACACCGTCGAGTACCAAGCCACCTCAAAAAACTTGGGACGACATCGTCAGGGATGAAGCTACCTTAAAAAACTTGGGACGACACCGCGGGTATGAAGCCACCTAAAAAAACTTAGGACGACATCGTCAGGTACGAAGTCGCCTCGAAAAACTCGGAACGACATAACTCGGCGCCATCTCGCACAACATGACCGACTTCTATGTACAAGTATAAGAGCCCACCGCTTGGCCGATGCCAAGGGGGGACACTCAACTCTCTATCATTCCATGCCATTCTAACTTAAACTTCGGAAGGGTCGAGTCAGGAAATCCCCCTCTCGACCTTATCCTGAGTGCAAGGGCTGGCGACAGAAAAGTGGGCAGTGAGGCTAGCAGATCAACCCGACCTGAAGTCCGCCTCGGCCACCAAAGTTCTCATGTGATCAACCTTGGATATTTGGGATTGAGCTGAGCCATACTGACTCCTTGGCCATGGCGTAAAGGTGTACAAATATTTTGGCGCTAAAAGGAGGGCCTGATGTCGCAAGAACGCGCCCAACCGAGCAACTTTAGAGAGCATTCCGGAGAAGAGCCACTCCCAGTTCACCCGACCTTCAAATTCGGAGGGCAGCTCCACTTCCCTCGAGCTTGGAGGGGAACACCACCATCGTAACTCTGAGCTACTATTGGCGACTATTTAATGATCCTGGGCTGACGCCCCCCGGGACCACCATGGGACGACCTCCCATCTCAACCGAGGCATTCATTAGCCTCATGCACCAAGTCCAAACCTTAGTAGGAATGATGCAGGCCATCATTCCTCTCATCCCCTAGTATGCCTAGTAGTCGACGCCATCCTAACCGCCACTACCACCACGGGACCCGTCGACCCCTGCTCCCGAACCAAGAGCACCATCCCCGGCTCCTCAACAACCCCAAGCAGTGGGCGTCGATCCGTCACACGAGGGGTGATCGGGAAACCCAAGGTCTACCCCAAAGCATAGCACCTTGGGTCCCCGATACACCACCTCGAGCCTCCCTGAGCCCGACACCCTATCATCCGACTCGGTGGACTCCCTCCGGGCTCAGCTATTCTCGGTCAATCGACATCTAGACGAGGTCTAGGAGTTCCACAAGTCCAAAGAAGAGCTCGGGAAACCCTCTGTGGTAGGATCTCCCTTTGTGCAAGAAATTCAAGACAAATCGATCTTGTTGAGCTTCCGCCTCCCCACACTCGAAGCTTACGATGACGGCTCCAACCCCGCCGAACATGTTGTCGCTTGGCTCCGACCCCGCCGAACACATCACTGCTTTCTGGCTCATATGGCCCTGTATGGCACGTCTGATGCTCTAATGTGCCGAACGTTCCCAACTACACTCCGAGGTTCGGCTCAGATGTGGTACACCCGACTCAGATCAACTGCCATATCATCTTTTGATCAGCTCACAAGGGAATTCGAGCTTAATTTCCTAGCCAGTGCATAGCCAAAACCGTCTGTGGCCATGTTACTTGGCTTGAGACAAAAGGATGATGAACCCCTCTCTCATTTAGTCTCTTGTTTCACCACTGAAATCCGAGGAGTCCTAGATGCCCACACCTCTCTGATTATGCAAGCATTCTTAATGGGACTGTATCTATCCAGGTGTTAAATCTCATATTTTGATGATGAAACCAATTGATAGTATTTATGATTTGATCTACGTTTCGAGTGACATAGGAGGCTTCGATTAGGGAGAGACAACTAAAGCAGGAAGAATCATGTTGGGTGGGAGAAAAACATATTAGAAGATAGGATGTCGAGCCGAAGGATCGGTCGACGTATCGACAGAAGGCTTCGGGCCATGGGTTTGGGCATTAGGCCAAGAAGAGCAGAAATTGCACCAAGGAAATCGGAGTTGCGAAGGTCAACTGATCGATTGGGCAATAGGACACAAGAGAGGACAATGCATCGAATAATCAGATGAAGCATCGATAAACCAATGACATGACAAACAACACTTGATTTAAGCTTTATAATAATTGTTTAGATCGAAGTGGGTTTTAAGTGTGTAGGATTAACTACGATAGTGATCAAGGCATAAAGAAAAATGAAGTCCAAGAGTCAAGAACAAGATTTCATTGGGAGTTCGAGAGTTCGTCGGAAGTCCGAACGTTCATCAGAAGTTCTGTTAGAATTAATCGAGAAGTCCAAGATCTTGCCAAAGAAGCTCTTCGGAACTCACTAAAAAGATCGTCGTGAAGTCCAAGAGCTTGTTGGGAGTCCACTAGAACATTGCCGAGAGATCGTCGAAAGTTTGCTGGAAGATCGCCGGAAGCTCGCCGGAAGAAACCTAGACTTACAAACTTATTTAGCTTAGTAAATATCTTAAAATTTATAGTTAGCACATAATTGGGTTGGAATTAGGCCAACTCAATCAGGGGGTCAATTGAGCCAAGTTTAGGTTGTGTTGGGCCAAGTGCAAGGCCCAAATAGTGACCCAATAGGTGGCACCGTCATGGCACAGTCTCCGAGATTATGTCAGGTGATGGTACTGTCAGACTAGACAGTGGTACTGCCCAATGTTAGTGCTGCAGGTGGTGGTACCGCCCAGCACAGGCAGTGGTACCATTAGGAACTGGGAAACCCGGGATAAGACTCTTTTAGGTTCTAAGTTTGAATCCACTTGAGGCCTATAAATACTCCTCTCATCCCTAGTTAATACACATAAGAATTGAGAGCAAAAAGTAGAAAAACGTTGTTGTAATCTTGTGAGTACTCATCTCAAAAGCTCTAAGTGTTAGTATAGTTTAAGAGAGGAGTGAGTGGGGGTGTAAAGGTTCTCTTCTGAGCCAACAAAAGGAGAATAGAGTTGTAAAGAGGTGGTTGGTCTTTGCCTATTGAAGGAAGACCAATAGTGGATGCCGATGGCCTCCACGGAGGAGGAATCGGGAGTGGATGTAGGTCACGACAACCGAACCACTATAAACTCGGTTTGTATTTCTGTTTTGCTCTTTACTTTAATTGCAAACTACCATGCTTCCTCGTTACTTTAGCTGCACACTCTTACGAACGTGTTTCAAGTTAACATCTTTCCGATATCAGTTTTAATTGAACGAAATATTTTTGAATCGACGTGATTTTATCTACTTCACTAATTCACCTCCCCCCCCCCTCTTAGTGCCAACTCGTTCCTAACAGTTGGTATCAAAGCCAGGTTATTTCTCATTTGGTTTAACACCTAAGAGAAATGGCTCTTTTCGGCTTTCAAGAGGGTTTTTCTATCGTTCATCCTCCCATGTTCAATGGGACGGACTATATATTGGAAAACTCGAATGAGAGTTTTCCTGCTTTCTTTATATTTGAATTTATGGAATATTATTAAAAATAATTTTTAAAAGTCTTCTATTCAAATGAAAGAATGGAATGATTTGGAGAATAAAACTTTTTCTATGAACGCTCTATTTTGTGCTTTGAGCAAAAATAAATTTAATCGAGTTTCTATTTGCAAAATGACTTTCGATATTTGGCACATTCTTGAAACCACATATGAAGGCACTAGTAGAGTAAAATATTCGAAGATTAATCTTTTGATGCATGATTTCGAGTTGTTTCGAATGAAGCCGAGCGAAACTATTGTTGACATGTACACTTGCTTTACGGATATCATCAATAGTTTAAAAACTCTTGGCAAATGCTTTTCAAATTTTAAACTTGTTAACGAGATATTAAGATCCCTTCCAAAGAGTTGAGATCCGAAAATAACTATAATACAAGAGGCAAAAGATCTCAATAATTTTTTACTTGAAGAACTTTTTGGTTCATTGATGACATATGAAATAGTGCACAATGCACATGATGAATATGATGAACAAAACGAACATGAGAACAACCTTCTAAAGAATGGATTTGACACTTCGAACACTAGAATACCACTTGAGTGATAACTCAAGTAATGATGATAATGACTTTGAACTTCTCACTATAAAATTTAAAAATTCATGAAACAAGAATTAAAGAATAAAAATAAACTTAAAAAGAACGTAACTACTTGCTATGAATGCAAGAAGAAGGAAGTATATTGGGATGAATCGAGCTCATTCGATGACGAGGAGCAAACCGATGAAGACAAGACGACGAGCTTCGCTTTGATGACTCTCGACAATGAGGTAAACAACTCAAACGAAACTCCTTTACTTTATTTTGAGATTAATTGATGATTTTTCATGAGTTATTTTTAAATTAGTTAGTAAAAAAATAAAAATTATAAAAAAATTATACCATGCTTCTTTTTCTAGCTATTTTGAAAAAATAATCATGGCAATTGCATGTTTTATAAAAATATAACAAAATGATACTTGTACACCTAGTAAGATTAATCTTATGTTTAAGAAGCAATAATGTGTATTATGTTGAGTTCCGTATTGTTTTTCGATTTTGATTGAAGATGCCTTATGTTCAATGAAACCATGCTTGATGTTTTAATGAAAATGCTAAGAGGTTTAATATCATGCTTAATGAGTTTATCTTTCAAAATTATGCATGATAATTTTTATGATTTATGGATTATCAATCTTTACCGTAATGAAAGTTCTTTTTCGGTTTTAAATGTTGATGCATATTTTTATTTGGCATAAATGAAAAGGGCATGCTTCTATGAAATAAATCACATGAATTGAAACAACTAAAAAGAGAAAAGCATTTTTCTTGAAAATTTATTTTTCTCTATCTTATCGATTTTTCACTAAGAAATTGATAAAGTATTTATACCATTTTGAATCTCTTGAAAGTAATTTTGATGATTTGTTGATTTGAATTTGGATGAGTTTTATCTAACCATGATGTTTATCTTGATTTCTCGACATTTATAACTTGAGATTTACCCTATATGAATCGAGATCTTTTATCCTCGATATTTCTTTTTGCTATCTACTATCTAAATGAATCATGATTTTCTAAAATTATAATTTTTATGATTCATACTGAATTGAGAGATATTATATATGAATCAAGATCCTTTATGTGTTCTCTCGTGATACCTTTTGCTATAGGAATGTCTTTATCGACATCATGATCTTGAATTCTCGATATTGAAACTTGAAATTTTTCTATGAATCAAGATCTTGTTTTTAAACTCCCATGTTTCTTTTTTATTATTTACTAAAAGAGAGATTTGTCAAGATAAATCATATCATTTAGTATTCATGGCTTAATCCTTCATGATCTTTGATATTTTATCTTTCATGATATGATTTTTAAGTATAATTCCTTGCATTCATGAAGTGTTTATCTCATCACCCAACTAATTTTTCTTGATATTCTTCATATCATAATATGAAATTATGCATGAAATACTCATGATATTATGTTGATGCATATAAATGAGAAGTTATGATCATGCATAGTAGGATGCAATATAATTTGACATTTTGATACCATCATGATTTGAAATACTTATGATTTGGAATGATGCATGCAATACTATGATTTTTTATGAAATGATGTAAAAGTCAACAATTATCATTTTTTGATACCATATTATAATTAAGAATAATACTTTATCTTTGTCATGATTTAGAAATTGATGTAAAGGGAAAAGAATTACAAAATTATATTCTTTCCTTCTTTTTGATAACGACAAAGAGGGAGAAAAGTTGCTAGTTTGCACATCAGAAAGAGAAGCAAAAAGCTTGCTAATATCAAAAGATGCAAAACTTTGTCAACTTTCAAATGTTGTAAAATTTACTAGCTTGCATGATGTAGAACTTGCTATCTTGAACATCACCAAGAATTACTATCTTACCTATCTCAAGAAGCAAAACATGCAACTTGCACATTGCCAAAAAAAAAAAGCAAGAATTGCTAGTTTGCACACTTCAACAAGAGGCAAAAATGCTATCTTGCATTCTTTTTCCAAAACTTGCTAGCTTAAACATGACAAAGAAAAGCAAACATGCTAAACTCTGCATATCTCTAAAACATGCTAACTTGTATGATGATAAAACTTGATATTATGTTTATTATGAAATGATTTGAAATTATGTCTAAAAATTTGCTAGTTGTACTTCTCCTTTTTGTTGATGACAAAGGGGGAGAAGTTACGATGACAATCACATATGGAAAGATGTATTGAATGATTTGATTATGCATGATTTTATGACGACATATTATAATTATTAATGATTAAATTTGCTTAGACTTGAATTCAATTTGAATTCAAGTTTCTATCTCACATATGTCATATTGATAGGGAGAGTTAAGGTTAACTCCATCATCAATTGGTTGTCATCATCAAAAAGGGGAAGGTTGTTGAATCTTGAATTTTGATGATGAAATCAATTGATAGTGTTTATGATTTGATCTGCGTTTTGAGTGACGCAGTAAGCTTTGATCAGGGAGAGACAATTAAAGCATGAATAATCATGTTGGGCTGGAGAAAAATATGTCAAAAGATTGGACGTCAAGCCGAAGGATCGGTCGACGTATTGACAGAAGGCTTAGGGCCATGGGTTTGGAGATCAGGCAAAGAAGAGCGAAAATTACGCCAAGGAAATCAGAGTTGCAGAGGTCAATTGACCGATTGGGCAATAGGCTGCAAGAGAGGACGATGCGCCGAATAATCAAACGAAGCATTGATAAACCAATGACATGCCGAACAACACTTGATTCAAGCTTTGTAATACTTGTCTAGATTAAAGTGGGTTTTAAGTGTGTAGGATTAACTATGATAGCGATTAAGGCATAAAACAAAATAAAATCTCAGAGTCAAGAACGAGATTTCATTGGGAGTTCGAGAGTTCGTTGGAAGTCTAGACGTTCATCAGAGGTTCTGCCGGAATTGACTAAGAAGTCCAGAAGCTTGCCAAAGAAGCTCGTCGTAACCCGTCAAGAAGATCGACGTGAAGTCCAAGAGCTTGCTGGGAGTCCGCTGGAATCGTTGGAAATTCGCTGGAAGATTGCCAAAAGAAACCTAGACTTATGGAGTTATTTAGCTTAGTAAATGTCTTAAAATTTATAGTTAGCACATAATTGGGTTGAAATTGGGCCAACTCAATTAGGGGTCAATTGGGCCAAGTTTGGGTTGTGTTGGGCCAAGTGCAAGGCCCAAACAGTGACCCAACAGGTGACACCATTGTGGCATAATTTTTTAGACTGTGTCAAATGGTGGTACCGCCAGACTAGGCAGTGGTACCACCCAATGGCAGTGTCAAGTGGTGGTACCGTCAGTTTGGGTGATGGTACCACCCAGACATAGTCTCCCAAGCGATGGTACCGCTAGATTAGACGGTGGTACCGCCCAATGTCAGTGTTGCAGGCAGTGGTACTACCATGACCCGGGAAACCCAGGATGAGACTCTTTTAGGCTCTAAGTTTGAATCTACTTGAGGTATATAAATACCCCTCTCATCCCTGGTTAATACACACAAGAATTGAGAGCAAAAAGTAGAAAAATGCTATTGTAATCTTGTGAGAACTCCTCTCAAAAGCTCTAAGTGTTAGTATAGTTTAAGAAAGAAGTAAGTGGGGGTGTAAAAGTTCTCTCCTAAGCCTGCAAAAGGAGAATAAGGTTGTAAAGAGGTGGTTGGTCTTCGCCTATTGAAGGAAGACCAATAGTGGATGCTAGTGGCCTCAACGGAGGAGGAATCGGGAGTGGATGTAGGTCACGACGACCAAACTACTATAAACTCAGTTTGCATTTCTGTTTTGCTCTTTGCTTTAATTGTAAACTGCCATACTTTCTCATTACTTTAGCTGCACACTCTTACGAATGTGTTTTAAGTTAACATCTTTCCGAGATCGATTTTAATTGAACAAAAGATTTTCGAACCGACGTGATTTTATCCGCTGTACTAATTCACCCCCCCTCTTAGTGTCGACTCATTCCTAACACCAGGTTCTTTTAGTCGTTGGTCGAATGGCGAATGACAACCATTCCCGAGATGCTCCAACGTGAGAGTATTAAAGCAACCATTGAGAAGCAAAATGAGTGATACATGTCAGCTGCTAACAAACTCAAAAAGCATGTGGAGTTTAATGAGAGTGATTTGGTTTGGATTTATCTAAGGAATGAGAAGTTTTTAGTAGGCAAATTTAGAAAATTGAAACCAAAGGCTGATGGTCCATTCAAGATACTTAAGAGAATTGACAAGAATGCTCATAAGATCGAGCTACCTGGAAATTATAGAGTATTCTCAACATTCAATGTGGCTAATTTAAGTCCTTATCATGTTGATGGAACAAATAAGGACTTGAGAACATATCTTTTTTAACCAAGGGAGTTTGAAATAGGAGTGCCTAATTTCTTACAATCAGCTCGCGTAAATCTTGATGATCCTATAGCAATCTCTACAGCTCACAATGCTTGTCCTATAATCTTTAATCCAGACCTCTCAAATGTGATAGCCCATAAGCCAAATGAGTTGTAAGCCTATTTTCCAAAGTTGCAAATGGTCGAACTTAATTGAATTGCCCAAATTAAAGAGTGCCTTTATAAATAAAAATAAGCTCAAACTCAAAGCGAGAGTTAATTTTTTTTTTTTCATGATCAAGGAATATATTAATGGGTTTAGTTATTAGTTGCAAAGTAATAAATTTCATAGTTTCGAAAAGTTATTTCATGCATTATTTTGATGTTTTAGAGTTAAAAACCACTTAGAATCTAATTATATTTATAGAAACTCTTTGAGTTCTCCCTCTGTATCTTTTTTATTTATTATAAAATGGTAGGTTTCATCTAAATCAAAAAGTGGTGAGTTTTGTCTTTATATTTCTTAGATATTTTTTTGAGTAGTGAGTTCATTTTTAAAGTTCTACATCCTTGTTTAATTATCCTTTAAGGGTGGTGAGTTTTTATATCCCTTTATGATTTTAAACTTATTTTCTTTTCAAAAATATTTTTAGTAAATATAATTATCAATCTTTCAATTTTTATTTCTTTTTATGACAATGATTTTCACACCTAATGCCTAACCTGTGTTATTAGTTTGTTGATTGCAGGAGACTTTTCTAATAACCTGTGTTATTAGACTTATATATATATATATATATATATATATATATATATATATATATATAATTCAATGTATATAGGATTTGATTTGAAGAAAGAAGATCAATTAACTGTTGAATCTTAGATTTTGATGATGAAACCAATTGATAAGTGTTTATGTTTTAATCTGTGTTTTGAGTGACGCACGATGCGTCGATCAAGATAAGATAATTAAAGCAGGAAGAATCATGTTGTGCTGGAGGAAAACATATCAGAAGATTGGATGTCGGACTAGTAGATCGATCGATGTATCGACAGAAGGCTTTGGGTTGTGGATTCGGGAATCGGGCCAAGAAGAGCGGATATTGCCCCAAGGATATCGGAGTTGTGGAGTCAACTGGCCGATTGGGCAATAGGCCGCAAGAGAAGACGATGCGCCAAAGAATCGGACGAAGCGTCGAGGGACCAATGACATGTCAAACAACGTGATTCATGCTTAGTATTAATTGTCTAGATCGAAGTATGTTTTTATATATGCAGGATTAACTACGATAGCAAGGCATGAAGCAAAATGAAGTCCTGGAGTCAATGATGCAATTTCGTTGGGAGTTCGAGAGTTCGTCGGAAGTCCGGACGTTCGTCGGAAGTAGTGTTAAGGATTCTAAAGTCAATTTTTTGATGCACAATTTTGAACTATTTCATATGAAACCAAGTGAAACCATTGTTGACATGTACACCTGTTTTACAGATGTCATTAATGGTTTAAAAGTACTTGGTAGAAGTTTTTTGGATTTTGAACTTGTAAACAAGATTTTACGATCGCTTTCTAAAACTTGGGACTCTAAAGTAACGGCCATACAAGAGGCCAATGATTTGAATCATTTTTCACTTGAAGAACTAATAGGGTCCTTGATGACTTATGAAGTGACGTGCAATGCACGTAAAGAACTTATGAACAACCTTCCAAGGGACAGGAAGGATTTCGAACTTAGAACATTTGAAGACCACTCGAGCATAAGCTCAAATGATGGTGAACTTGAACTTTCAATGAAAATTATGAAACAAAAATTAAAGAACAAAAAGAACGTAACTACTTGCTTTGAATATAAGAAGAAGAACAAAAATTGGGATGAATCGAGCTCCTCCGAAGACAAGGAGAAAATCAAGAAAGGCGAGGTGGCAAACTATGCCTTAATGACTTTTGATGATGAGGTAATCAAAATCCCCCTAATTTATTTCAAAATTACATAATGCCTTTAATGATGCATTTTTTTTAGAATAATTATTTTTCTTGAAAATTGTATGTTTAAAAATGTAATGAAAATGCAAAAATCGAGATCATGCTAGTAATTTTAAAAATAATAATAATAATAATAATTACATGTTTTATGTTAAAGGAATAAAATATTATATTTAAATCTAATGATAATCCTATTTATGTTTTTGAAGCAAGAATATGTATTTTGATGATTTCCATATGGCTTTTCGAGTTTGATTGAAGATATGATATGAAACCATGCTTGATGTTTTAATAAAAAGACTAAGAGGTTTAATATCATGCTTAAAGAGTTTATATTTAGAAATGATGCATGATGAATCTTTCGATTTACGGATTATCAATTTTTACCATAATGAAAGTGCCTTATTGATCTTTGTCGTAATAAATCTTGCACTTTTGGTTTTAAACATGATACATGTTTTGATTTGGCATAAATGAAAAAGGCATGCTTATATGAAACAAATAAAAAGAGGATAGGTTTCTCCTCGAAAGATTTCTTTATCGAGTTTTCAAAAAATGAGAGATTAATGAATCTATCTATACTTTTTTATGAATATCTTGAAAACGATCTTGATTTGATGATTTAAATTTAAATGAGTTTTATCTTGATTTTTCAAAATTTATAACTTGAGATTTCTTATGCACGAATCAAGATCTCCTATGTTTCTTTTCTCCACTTATAAAAAGAGATTTATTGAAATAAATCATGTCTTATGACATTTATGAAAAATTGAGACATTATGCATGAATCGAGTTCTCATGAGAATCTATTTATGTTGTCTTCATTAAGTTTTCTTGAAAAGATATTGATGATTTTGATGATTTAAATTTGAATGAGTTTAATCAAAATCATGATCTTGATTTCTTGGAATTACATGATTTTTTTAAAAATCAAGATCACTTCTTTGTTTTCCTATGATTCTACTTGGTATTTTCTTAAGAGGAGATTTACTAAATGAATCATGATTCTTCTTGTGAGTTCTTGGATTTATTACTTGACTTTTTTAATCAAGATCTCTTATTTTAATCTATAATTTTTAGTATTTTATTTAAAGAAAGGATTTACTATATGAATCATGTCTTTTGGTATTTAATTGGTCTTATCCTTCATGACATGATTTTTTGTGTTTATAGCTTGTATGGCTTGAAATGTTTTGGAATGATGCATGCAACACTACGATTTTTCCCTTAGATAAAAATGCATGCAACACTATGATTTTTAAAATAATATAAAAATCAATAATTATCATTTTCTAAAATAATACTCTAGAATGATGACTTGAAATCATGCATGTAATGATAATTTTATATTTTATATACATGATGATTTGGTATTATACATGCAATACTTTAACTTATGATAATGATGCATGCAATGATGAAATATTCATGATAAAATAAGTGTTTTGACACTCATGACTTGAATTTTCATCTATGTTATTTACCTTTGTCATAATTTGAAAATTGATGTAAAGGGTCTTCCCTTCTTTTTGACAATGACAAAGGGGGAGCAAAACTTGCGAGAAAGTAAATTTGCTAGCTCGCACAATTCAAGAAGAAAGCAAAAATTACACTTCTCAAAAGAGAAGAAAGAACTTGCTTCTTGAACATCTCAAATTGCTAGCTTCCATGTTGTAAAATAATGTAACATTTTGTTAGCTTGCATTTTTGTAAAGGAAGTAAAAATAATCACACTTCTCAAAAGAGAAGAAATTGCTATCTTGAAACATAACCAAGAATTGCTAGCTTGAAATCTCAAGAAAAGCAAATATGTCAACTTGCATATCTTTAAATTTGCTAGCTTGTATGTTGTAAAACTTGCATATCTAAAACTTGATAGCTTGAATGTTCTAAGCATAATGTAACAATTGTTAAATTTTCTAGCTTCAAATTGTATGATGATAAAACTTGATATTATATTTTTCATGCAACGATCTGAACTTATATGCTCAAACACATGAGAATTGAACTTCTCCTTTTTGTTGATGATAAAGGGGGAGAAGTATGTTGATGTCATGCATGACTTGATCATGACATATTGCTTGGATTTTTGAATCCAAGAGTTTCTATCAATATGACATATTGATAGGGAGAGTTTGTTTAAACTCCGGGAGTTAAGATTAACTCTATCATCGATTGGTTGTCATCATAAAAAAGGGAGAGATTGTTGAATCTCGAATTTTGATGATGAAACCATTTGATAAGTGTTTATGTTTTAATCTGCGTTTTGAGTAACGCAGGATGCTTCAATCAAGATAAGATAATTAAAGCAGGAAGAATCATGTTGTGCTAGAGGAAAATATGTCAGAAGATTGGACGTCGGACCGGTGGATCGGTCGACGTATCGACAAAAGGCTTCGAGCCGTGGATTCGGGCATCGGACCAAGAAGAGCAGATTTTGCACCAAGGATATCAGAGTTGCGAAGTCAACTGGCCAATTGGGCAATAGGATGCAAGAGAGGACGATGCACCAAAGAATTGGACGAAGCGTCGAGGGACATTGACATGCCGGACAACATGATTCATGCTTAGTATTAATTGTCTAGATCGAAGTGTGTTTTTACATGTGCAGGATTAACTACGATAGCAAGGCATGAAGAAAAATGAAGTCCCGGAGTCAAGGACGTGATTTCGTTGAGAGTTCGAGAGCTCGTTGGAAGTCCGGACGTTCGTCGGAAGTTCTGCGAAACCAACCGAGAAGTCTTGGAGCTTGCAAGAGAAGCTCGTCAAAACTCGCCAAGAATATCGTCGTAAAGTCCAGGAGCTTGCCGGGAGTCTGCCGGAACATTGCCAAGAGATCGTCGGATGTTCACCGAAAGCTCGCTGGAAGAATAGACATAGGGACTTGTTTAGCTTAGCAAATGTCTTAGGATTTTGTAGTTAGCACGTAATTGGGGGTTGGATTTGGGCCAACCCAATTAGGGGCCAGCTAGGCCCATGTAAGAATTGTGTTGGGCCCAATAAGAGGCCCAAACAGTGCCCCAAGAAGTCTCACCATCGTGGCACAATCTTCGAGATTATGTCAAGCGGTAGTACCGCGAGTCTAGGTGGTGGTACCGCCCAACACTGCCCCCCAAGCGGTGGTACCGCCTAGGGCAGTGTTAGTGTCAGACTGACATTAGGTGGTGGTACCGCCTATGCCCGAGGAACCCGGGATGAAAAAGTTTTAGGCTCAAAGTTTGAATTAACTTGAAGTCTATAAATACCCCTCTCATCCTTGGTTAAAACACACAAGTACAGAGAGTCTAAAAGCATAGAAACACTATTGCAATCTCTTTAGAAATTCCCTCCTCTAAATCTAAGTGTTAGAATTCTGTTTAAGAGAGGAGAGTGAGTACTTGTAAGGGTTATCTTCTAAACCTAGTAAAAGGAGAAGAGTGGTATAAAAGGTGATTGGCTTTTGCCTATTGAAGGAATGTCTCTAGTGGACGCTGGTGACCTCGTCGGAGGAGGAAGCCGAAAGTGGATATAGGTCACGTTGACCGAACCACTCTAAAATCTTGTTTGTGTTTTATTCTTGCTATTTACCTTATTGCAAACTGAGTCTTTACATCCACTACTCTTTTACCTATGCTTTCAAGTTAAGTTTCCGAAATCAGTTTTCAACGTAAACGATTTTATCGTATGAAAGTTTCAAACTGATGTGATTTTACCGCATTAGTGCCGACCCCCGATCTCAACATTAACATACATCTGCAATTAAAATTTCAACAATACAATCAAAATAGGCTAAAGAAATGAGGTGTGAGATATCTTGATGCAATTTTGGTGAATAAAAAAAACAAAGGCAAAACTAGAGAGATGCATGTGCTCACACAATATATTTATGAAGTATCATTTCTTGAGCCTGCAAAATGTATTCCAAGTTTATTGTTCAATTATCAGATTAATGCATCCCGACCCAAACAAATGCCATGTTCTTGTCGCCAACACTATATCAATACCGATTCAGTTCATTGAATCATAAAAGATTCATCACGATCACAACAATGATGTGTTAAAAACCTGATTTCATGGACGGAGTTTTTCTTGAAGTTTCGTAAGACTTGATATCTCATTAGTCTTTGTTTATCAAGTGAATTATTCTAAAATCTAATCAAGTATTAAAATCCCTCGTGCTCACATTTTCTCAAGTGATTCGAGACGTCTCTCACTCGTGCCACTTCAATCCACTTTAATTAATCAAACATAGAAATTTAAATCTTTTTTTTGTAGAGAAGTCGACTTAGATGATTTATTGTGCGTGTCACAATTTGTAACAATATATTTCTTATTACTTAATATTTTATAAATTCAAAATTATTCATATATCTATAGAGAAGGAAATAGAAATTTTGCAAGTAACTCTACCTATTGAGCTTTTGCAGACTCTGATTAGAGTGAAAATTTCTGTAATCATTACATAAAATGATATATATATATATATATATATATATATATATATATATATATATATATATATTATATATATATATTACGGAAGTAATAATGCTAAATTACTCCAACCATTAAAAGCCCATGGAAGCCCATCACAACCCAATATATGCGAGTCCGAACTACCCGTAGTGATGGGAGCGAGAGAGAGAGAGAGAGAGAGAGAGTGAGGAGCGGATGGATGCTGTTGGTGTGCTTGCAATATGCCCCTGTGGTCTATCCGAATCCTGGGGGAAGAATGGAGCCGCTGCCTCCCATGGCCGAGCCCACAGCCTCTCTTTCCGATCCTATCGCCATCTTGCCGCCTTCCAACCCTCTCCCTTCCTCGCCCTTTCCTACTCTTGCCGTCACGCAGGCACAGTTCGCGCTCGGAGGACCAAAACTCGCATATTCCTGCCACACCTTGTCGCTGCCATGGTTTGAGCTCTCCTTCCCTCTCATGCCCATCCAGGAGTGATCAAAATCTTGTCTTTCAAGCGTAGTCGTTCTTGATTTCGTGTTCGAAGTCAGGAAGGGACATAAAGCATGCCTTTCGACTGCTCTTTTCTCCTTTTTTGGGTGCAGGAAGGGGTTGAGGAGACTTACATCATGATAAAGCCCGATGGTGTCCAACGTGGGCTGGTAAGACTTTTTTATGCTTTTCCTTCTCCATACTTTATGCTTCCTTTCTGCTTGATATGTTCTATTTCTTGTTTGGTTCATGGTTATTTTGGTGAATGGCAAAGGTTGGGGAAATCATTTCCCGCTTTGAGAAGAAGGGATTTTTGCTCAAAGGTTTGAAGCTTTTCCAGTGTCCAAAAGAGTTAGCTGAGGTTCGCTTTCTGGCTTGCTTTCAGCTTCATGATTTGCATTGGTCTGGTTTATTTTTCTATTTCATGTTACTGTTGGAAAAATTACCATGCACAGGGTGAACTATGATATTATTTGTTCAATAAGGATAGAATGTTTTTTTTTTTTTAATTATGTCAGATTACTGACTATAATGTGCACATATATGTCACATTATTTTGACTTCACTGTTGAAGGACCATCATTTAGTATTACAGATGCTTCATGTAAAGCTGGTCCATTTACTTATTTTGTTTTTCTGTGGAAGTAATCTAGACATTTTTTCTTAACCTAAGCCACTAATTACTTCATAAATCCAATCAGTATGTTTGTTAATACTAGATAAGCAACAACTTACTTTGAACTTTTTTCTTAAGCTATTCCAATAAATAATTTATCAAATATGTTATCATAATATTTGCTACTTGTTTATGTTTTTCATTTCAAGATTTTGCACATTTTCACCATTTTATGTTGCTAGTATGATTGTATATCTTACTGTTATACTTTGATCTTATGGCATTAACCTCACTAGTGACACATGTTATCATATTGATCAGAGCTAATCTGCAAAATGTTTATGCACATAAAACCATCACTCTTTTATTACTCAAAATTAGTAAGAGAATTGAAGAAATGTGCACAGCTTGGCACAAATACATCCTGTATTGCATGCTAATACAAAGAGTCTTACGATTTGATAGCATAGCTAAGAGGGTGATAATGATTAAGCAAATTGTGATAGTAAATCCACTTGCTGAAATGTTCCTTACTGGGAACCTAGATGAGGAGTAGCATTTGTCATTGAAAAAGAACAAGAGATATAAGGAAAGAAATTACTACTAATCTTCTTAGCTCCACAAAATCCTACGAAAGGTGGACTCTTGAACTCTCAAATATGTGATTTTTAATTGGTAAACAATATGCTGTAACAATGTTGGGGCTTTTAGATAACAGCTGAACTCAATAGGTATTCAGAAGAGTAGTTAGAATATCTAGGAAATTAAGGATAATCTCTTTCCCGAAATAAAAAATAGAAATTAATTCCTACTGTTGTTTTTACTAAGGACCAAGTAGCTCTTCACTATTCTCTTTAGATAGGAGTCAGTGGATGCCATTCAGGCCATCATCTTGCTCAGTCATGGACTTGCAGGGCATGTGTTTTGGTTTGGTGACTGATGTGATCTTAATTTTTTCATCATACATATGGCTTTGTATGATGTTGAATGTCCAAATGAATGTTGATGTGACAAATTCTAGATGATTTCATCTTGTTGCATTCGACACTGAATTAATGATAATGAACCATTGATCATCTGGTCAAATCATCAAAGAATTATCACAGTATGTAAATTATCTCCCTGGAAAGGACTAATATGGATATCTGTAAGTGCAATCCTTTGTATAGTGATCATTGAATTAGTCCCAAAAAGGATTTTTCAGCATTGTATAAATTAGCGAAACTGGGTTTTATAAGGTGTTGGGATGCTCACAAATGTGAAATAGTCAAAGTTACATGTTTTTTCCTGTAGTTGATAGGTAGCTGTTCTTTTTTCTCCAAAAAGGAATGCAAAATAGAAAAATAAAAATAAAAGTTATTTGTGATTATGATTTGTGGATTGTTCCTTTCCATAGGCATGCAAATAAAGAGATATTTAGAAGCAGAAGCTTTTTTAATCAAAATAAAATAACTGATGAACTTATGACTTATTTGATTAACTAAGTGCTCTAGAAAGCATTTATACTATATTGGTTGAAGCAAAGCACTCCTGTGTCAACCATCTTGATTGTGTCAATAAGGTGCTGGCATGGATTCGCATGCCCTAAAGGTATTATACAAAACCTAAGAAACTATAGTTAGCTTGTGTTGTCACACCTCCTTTTAGCATGAAGGTATATTAGAAAAAAGGAGCTTTCATAAGGCATTTATGGTTCACACTAAATACTAATTAATTAAAGGCACTACATCACCTATTCCACTCACCAAAATACCAAAAAATACATTAAATAGAATGCATATGTTGAAAGCAACATATTCTAAAAATGAGATAAAAACACAAAAACAAGTAGGTAAAGTATGCTATGGTTGAATAAAAAATTGTATTCAAGTATGGTGAACTTATGCATTCTTGTTTAGTAACTTGTAATACAAAGTAACTAAAGTCTAAGAAACTAATGTATTGTTAAATATAGGTATGATAGCATGATAACAATCATATGGTACAAATAATTGATTCTACATATGATATTTGACCAACAAGTTGTTATTAGCTTTTTCTTGACCTCTTTTCCTTCTGGGGCATTTGTTCTCACACAAAACTATTTTAACAAATTATGACATAGAATGTTAACATAATGATAGTTTCAAGTTAGGAAAGCAACTAGAGAGATCATTAGAGGGGCATCTGAGATAATGTAAGAGTTAAGTAGATGATTATGACAAATGTGATGAATATTTGTAAAATTATGTTGAAAAAGAGGTGCAACACTTAGATTTTTTAACAAAGATTCATGCACCTGCGATTTTCTCAGAGTGTGAGTTACGTATCGAACCGTGGCAATTCATACCATACCCCAATACAAAGTCAGTTCTAATATCACAAACTAAGTCGGCTCCCTAGTGTTAGAGCCAAGAATATTGGGAAATGATGTCAATTGTCATGCAATTATACAAATTAAATCGTACATCGAGAAAATCACACCATGAAACTTCTATTCAAGAATCTAATTATAAAGAGATATACATTTTTTATTCAATATAATTTCACAAATATTCATCACATTTATTGTAACAAATAATCAGCTTAGCTTTCACATCATCTTGAACACCTTCAATAGTCACTTCAGATCTTTTGTCAAGTTGAAACTATTACCATGCTAACAGTCTACACTCCACCAGAATTCATGAAGGTGGTTTTGGATAAGCAGGAATGTTTGATAGGGAAACAAACAAAGTATGGAAAAGCTAATAACAACATATTGGTTAAATATCATATGTAGAATCAGCTGTGCAAATGAATTATCAAGGATAGTGTGCAGATGATAAGAATGTATGCAGTATGCATGTATGTAATATTATTCATAAATACAATCAGTCATACATATGCATCTCATCAAGCATTGACATACAAATGAGACGTCTGATGGTTACTTCTTCCACAACAACTGATGTAGAAAAACCATATAATATGTCTCATGATTGTCGCATGCGTTAATACAATATAATATACAAAATCCAATTATGCATTCACATCATCATCAACAATATCCCGATGTAGTCAAACACTTGATAGTGCACTCTCAAATAGTTGATAGAGCATGACTCTAATGGGATGAGTTCTTTATCTCCCAACAGCTGATGGAGAGAACTCATATTACACTCCCATAACATTGATGGAGTGGTGCCCCTCATCCATCGTATTAGGACATGTTCCTCCCAATGGTTAATGGAGGAATTATCTAGCTATCATGTCTAGCAGCCCATTAGATCTCGAAGGGAATGATTTTACCATAATACTATACTAGCCTTTCTATGACAAGAGCCAAGAACAAGAACAGTACTCAGAAGTTATATCATTATTTATTATATCATTTTCATACTAACGCTCAATTCATGCTAGTGAATCATGCATAGTGAATAGTGTAGGGATTCAATCCAATAAGTACTATTCAATCCATTATGGGCTTGTACCTCCTGCCATATGGAGCAAAACCACATGGAGAGCACAAGCCTAAAATATGCATATGCAAGGTAACATCAAAATACATTAATAGATACTAAGAAAATATGATCATGCAAGATGAATAAATCGTTATATGTCAAAAAAGTGTCAAAAGTATCACAATGAATCGATGCATATTATCTGGCATGTCAGACAGCCCAATGACGACTCTATACCATGATGTGACCACAGTGCCTTTCACGGATAGTCCTTTCCCCTTTGAGGACTTACTAAACCAATATATTATCAAATCAATAAAACTCAATAGATCAGTGAACATGGTCAATTAGCAATGCATGATTTATATTTGATCCAGTTTGACAAAAATACTTTTTAGATAATCATTCATATTCGAAAGAAAAATTCGATGGGAATACTTATGGTGGTCATATCTCAATTTTCATATAATGCTTTAAGATTTTCTTGACCTTTCAATGGCTTGAGAGAGAGGGGCAGAATCTTTTGATGATCATTCATATTCAAAAGAATAATTTGACGGGAATACTTTTGGTGGTTAGATCTCCCAGGCGACAATACGGCAGGAGAGAGGGCAGAAGATGATGAGCATTATCTCTTCCCTATGTGCGCTTTGAGTATGTTACTCGTATGGAGCCACCGTCGTTGAGTCCATGACATAGCCAGTATCGGTATTCCGAGCCGTCCATGGTCTTGAGTCCAGTGTCCTATTCGTTCTCCTTGTTAATATCCTATCCACGTTCAGTTGATCTCCTCTTTGCATATCATGATATGTATATTATGATATCATGTTTTTACCTTATGAAATACATTTAAGATTGATCTAAGAGAAGGCACGTGAAAAGGGCTAACCCTTTACACCTGACCAAGAAACCCATTGGCTGCATGTATTCTTGTAGGGTTTCATTGTTAAAGATCTTAGAATGGCTAGAGATTTTCCCATATTTTTTTCCTTAGACGTAGATGATAAAATTGTGTCTAAGTTAGAAATCTGGAAATCATTTAGTTAACCTTAGATAAAAGATCCGAGGATAACATGCGTCTAGTAATTTTTTTTTAACTAAATCTTTGTCCATTTGGAATAGGATGCTTATTTCCTGCACTCTCTCTCTCTCTCTCTCTCTCTCTCTCTCTCTCTCTCTTTCTCTCTCTATTTTTCTCCCTTTCACTGTGGAAATATGAATGCATATATAACCACTTATATATATGAGTCTGTATGTCTGTGTAAACAGCCAGATGCATTACTAGCATTTGGAGCAACCAGAGGAGAATGATCTTGTTCCTTAATAACTAATGTCATTTTTTATGTTATTTTAATGAACAGGAGCATTATAAGGATCTTAAAGACAAATCTTTCTATCCTAAGCTGATTGATTATATCACTTCAGGCCCAGTTGTTTGTATGGTATGCTTTCTAACATTACGGACTATATAATTTTCAACAGGTAGATAATTGTTTTCAGTTCTTAATAAATTTCTTCTTTTCTTTTCTTTAGGCATGGGAGGGTGTTGGTGTTGTTGCATCATCTCGTAAACTTATAGGAGCAACAAATCCTCTTCAAGCTGAACCAGGAACCATACGAGGTGACCTGGCAGTTCAAACAGGAAGGTTGGCCACTTGATTTCTAACCTCTGAAAGTTTCAGATTTATTTGCAATTTGTTACGTTGTCTTTTGCATCACTACTAGGATTATTTGATTCCTTTGGCAGAAATGTTGTGCATGGAAGTGATAGCCCTGAGAATGGCCATCGTGAAATTGGTAAGTTATGCAACACGTTGTTAGCCATATAAATTTTACATGGAAACAGAATTTCTCCTTTTGTAGGAAAAACTATTTAGTTTCTATTTTCTGGCCTCTGGATTTGGGCTGGATAGGCAGAGTGGACTTTATCACTCAGACACAGTAATCATTTTATGTATCTTTAAAAACATTTCTCACTCTGGAACATCTAGATAACAATCTGGTGGCGGAAACATTTTTTCCACTCTAAACAAAATCCCTGACTAATTTTTTTGGATAATTAACCAAAGTTTTACTTTAATCAAGAACATCTTCTTGATTTAGTATCTTGGCCAAGATTTCAAATCCCAATCACACCATCTAGTATGGTTAACAACTGGTTCCACAAGAGACTGGCAAAAAGGCTGGACGATTTCATTCGGTTCGGTCTGGGATAAACTGTACCATCCAGTAAGATCACTGTACCGAGCCTATTGGGTGGTAAAGAATGCAGTACAAAAGGGTCCTGGACAGTAGGTCTATCATCCAGTACTGTTAACCTTTTTTTTAATTTGGACAGCTGCAACAGCTGTCATTCATATCTTTTCTTCTCTCTTTTTCTCCATCTCACATCTCCCCGATGTTCTCTCTTTCCTTACTCCACATCCTCCTCATTGATGCTGCCGCGTTCTAATCATCGCTACATTGGTGCCTTCTCTCCACCATGTCATCACCATCGCAGCCATCACCTCCTATTGATACGCATTGCCACCTTCTAAGCATGGAAGCATACTGACACATGCTATGCCCAGCCATATCAATTAGCACAATAGAATATCAACACATGATACACCCAACTGTACCGGTATCTTACTGGTCCAAAACCTTGATTCTGACATTGACCTGGGTCTCTTGGTTATTTGACTCAACTTGTAGAGTGTCCATTAACTTCATTAACTCTGCTAATTTGTTTCATAACTTGCATTGTATCGTTATTGAGTCTAGACTTAAATCAAATTATTGCACACATCGTGGAAGTTTTTTGGACTGTTTTGTTAATTGCATGGTACTTGCGTAGAGCCAGGTGGATTATGACTAGCAACTTTTTGTTGTGTTATGGAGTTTGGAAATGTAGCAACATGCAAATTGCCACAGTAAAAAAAAGGATATTGTTGCAATTGAACAATTTGGATTACTTAGCACAAGATTCCATGAATCCTTGAAAAGACTGTATCATCTTTTGAGATGAGAATACAACAAGATGCATATAGCTGAGCAATTTGCTGACAAGTGTTGAAAAATTGGATACTGGATAGGATGATTCAATAACTAGTTGGTTTTGTTAATCAAGACTAATAAATGGGCCTGCATTTTGACTCCTTGATTTTAAGTTGATATCCACACCAACAGTAATAGAGTGAGTTTAAACACCACAATTGCTGATGCATCTGGATAGCAAAATTATGGTTGTCGTTCACATTGATGATTGCATCTAATCCTTGTATCACGTGCTCTACAGATCTATGGTTTAAAGAAGGTGAATTATGTCACTGGGTACCAGCTCAAGCACCTTGGCTGAGGGAGTAAATTTCCGCCATTATTTCAAAAATTCTTATGATTGGCGGCTTACTTTGCTGCCATGTTTTCTGAGTTCTCGTTATTCTGTTGATTGCGGCATGTGCCATCGGGTCACACACGTTACTTGATGAGGCTATGAACCATTATTACTTTGAGCTGACTGCCAGAATTGAAATCATTACGAACGACGTTTGCCTTAACCTATCATTTTATTGGTTGAGAGAATGTGGTTTGTGGTCGCAGCATGAAAACATTTTGATATTCTTTTAAATTTACATGTAATGCAAGCGTTGGCCTTTCGTCTTTTCGTCTATATTGGTTTGAGGAAGCCTTGTATTACTTAGTCGTTGGTCATATCGATTCTTGCAAGCAATTGGCATCAGTACATCTCATCTCATGTGGGAGCGAACACGAAGTTGGGATTAATACTTCGGAAAATGTGATTTTATGATATTGTTTGATGATGCCACGGTTAATATCAAGGTTTAACTAACATCTGGTCTCTTGATCAAATACTTCGGTTGTGTGTCTTCCGGTTCAATTCCAACAAGTCTGAGTTGGAATGTTTTGTACATCCGTTATCCTATCATCCTTTGGGGCAAATTGTTTCTCCCAAGTGGGGTCTGATCTGAAGTGATACTTGAAGGAAAAAATCCGATCCCTTAGAAAAATTATGCCAAGACAAAATTGATACTTTGTCGAAGAACCAACAGTTTCCCTGTGAAAGATTTCAGAAAGCTTACAACTATTCCACAATAATGTGTTTTAATGGGTATCAATAATCATAATAAATTTGTATAAAGAAACATCAATTTAACATCACCCTCAAATGTGTTCAACCAAATGCGATGTCCATTTGAAGCTTTAGCAGAGGATGTAAACAGCCTTGGTAGTGCCTTCGATAAGAACATCCATTTCGGAATACATAGCTAATGAAGTCCTATTTTCGCAATATTCTTCTAAAAAAGCCATGTTTATGTGCTTTCAGATCCTCGGCTGCAATTTTACAAAGACCACCCTATTAAATCAGTAATTGGGAGAATCTCTTTGAGTCAAATTCAATACAAACAAAGACTACAAGCTTCGTTTTAGGTAGGGAAGTTTATAAGAGTATGTGTTAGTTCTTCATAAAATCACCTTTGAGCCTTCCAGCTTTGTAAAGAACTTCTTCCGCAATTGGCCTCCACTGTTCAGCGCACGAGCAGTAGATTCTCATCCCCACACTAAGTCCTCTCAACAGCTGCATTGTCCGGAGAACAGAAAATAGTTCCTCCGGGAACCTCTATTGCAGATAGACAGGTCATATTAGTAGTGTCATAAAAAGACAACTTGGAACAGGAAATTTCAGGCAGCACAGAAAGCTAACATCCTCTATCTGGCAAAAAAGACAACCTCCTAGACACTTCCAGTCAAAGTGGGCCCCGTATTAGAGATCCCTCAGAAAAACAAGGAAGGCCACTGCTGTCAAAGAATGCCAAGCAATCTAAACCTACAGCCCAGCCGATTTGCTTGTAACTTCTTTAACAAGAAAAAAGCTTATAAAGGCATAAGTTGGCACTTGTGAGCATGCCAAATGTTTTAGTGGAAAAGATGGACACCATAGCATCCTCAATTGCATATATCTTGACAAATTTCCTAAAATAATGTAATTTAATATGACTGTATGTCATTCCATCGGTCATCTTGTGGTTATAAGCATTTCATAATATGGGATTTAGCAAATATTTATGTTACAATACACTTTAGACTTTTTATCCAAACTAAGATGCTGGTATGCATTTTTTTTCTAATTTTTAATATTTTACCCTTTTGTCTGACTTGTGATTTTACATTTTAGATGTTATTTTCCCTCTAGTTTTTATCTATGATATATTGCTAGCCGTTCTTTATAGATTAAATTGTTTGTCATATCAGATACTGTATTATTTTATGGCTAAATTATCATTATCATGCTTATACTATCAATAAAATTTGAAGTATTTTTTTAAATCAGTTACAATTGTCTTAACATCATCTAACATAAATTGTACCTAACAGGATGCTGAGTTGTTGTAATAGTCAGCATGGAAAAAAAAGCTTGTAGTAAACTAAGGATAGGCTCACAATTTAGTGTGCTCATTTGTCACTTGATTTGACAATTAAACTACCATGTTATCATTTTAATGCATGCAAGTATTTCATCATGCTGACTCTAACAAAACATTCTATCAATAATTATAAATGAGAAATGATGGTACCAACAAGTTTGCTTTCTAAATTGAAAGAAGTTGAAGTTAGGGATGAGCTTCAAGTTTGCTTATTGTTTAAGCCTTTAAGGACCATTTGATTAATTTAGCATACAGAAGTTTACACTACTCTGAGGATGCATGTATCTTGCAATTTTTTAAAGGTTTTAAACTTCATAATTTTTAAATTTTACACATGGATAACTTTACTCGATCTTTGCTCTAATTCTATTCTACCAATTTGTCTTTGTTATTATATCAAATTATTAATATGATTTATTACATGCATTTATACTAACTACAGTTAAATTACACAAATTTCAAAGTACCATTATATAACACAATGTAATATTTTTGAATTAAAAATAGTCATGCAAATACTTCTCAATTAGTATCCACTAAGCACTGTCCCCTGAATGTAAATCCTAGTTCTGTCCCTCTCAAAAACCATAATGGAATAATATAATTCGTAAAACAAAAATATAACAATGATCACACAAAATTGATGCAATCAAGTTGACTTATTCAGTGTTATCCTCAGTAAAAAAGGGTTCTAAAATGCATTATAGCTTATACTGGACACTAAAGGAGTTGCCAAATGCTCAATAACAAAAACAAGTAGGTCTAACTACAAATTACTTCAATCCTGAGTGAATAACAAATAACGGTTCTTTGATGACCACAATGTGCATAGATTACTAATTGTCCACAAACTAAACAAGATGTAAGCAACAAAATGTTCAAAAAAACATAGTCAAGTTACATCGAACTCACATTTTATTGAAAATAATGCCTTATCTATACTCTCCTACTTGGCATTAACTGCAGGTAATATTTCAACTTATAAGTTCATAGGCTCTAAAGATATGCTGGCCTTTATTAACAAAGTTCTTTATTAACAACATAACATTCTTTATATGTTATGGCACACGTACTATATCAATATATACCTATAGATCTCAATTGAACCAGTCAGCATGGACCGATAGGAAGTCTGACGGTTGCAGCCCTCTAGGCTTACTGTTCTGAACTTCCCAGAAGGTAAGACAACCAATACCAAGCTGCACCCTAATGGTATGCTACTGGCAGATATTTTAATAGCATTTGACATCAATATATATATATATATATATATATATATCTGTGAGAGAGAGAGAGAGAGAGAGAGAGAGAGAGAGAGAGAGCTTTAACTGGAAATACTCTATAAAAAGGAGCCATTATACTTGGCGCTTAAAGCAGAAATCCCTCAATCATATTCAGCTATCTGATATCCTGTCAATTGCATTTGAAAATCAAATTATTAAGTGTTACCTATAGTTCCATAAACCATGCATGCATAGATGTCCATGATGTTGCATCTATGACCATGATCTACCATCAATAATTTTCTGGATAACATATCATAAGAGTTTTCCAGGTAGAATCTCCATATGTTATTTTGTATATTGCAGATCAGTTCCAAGCCATGATTATTTTATTAAGCTGACAGCTGAACTAATACTAGGTCCATGCTTTGCCACATGCGGACATTATAGTCATATTCTAAGCATTTGCATACACCTAGTTTGGATATTCCATTCGAATGTGAAGTCTCACATGTTCTAAGCTTTTTCTATTAAGTCGCACATGTGAAGCCTAGGCAGTATTGTTTGAAACATGCAAACATATGACTGACACAGTTGGTAACATGATGTCAAGGACCTGTACCTTCTTGGATCATGAAACATCAATAATATGGTGTTATCTGCATCAGGTTTAAAACTTCAGTCTGAAATCAGTTTCAACACTTTGTTAGACCGGGAAAATACTTGTATGCTGGGTGTTATACTATCTTGTATCATCCAGTATCACTGAAAAGACTAAAAAAAATGAAAAGTGACCAACACAGAGCTATATGGTCCAGTAACAGTATGTGGTTGGACAGGTAAATAACCTTCTGTACATATTGATCTGACCAATTTTTGAAACCCTAATATTCATTTATGAGTAATGATGTTTACTGAATAAATACAAAATTAATTATCATGTTATATCCACAACAGGAGATAATAATAGATTAAGCACTTAACATGGAAATTATGAAGCCTGAAAGATCATCACGTATACTACTACTAAGGATAGTGTACCTGGACAGTGATTTTGTTCAAAGAAGAGTCTTCTGAAAATGGTGAAATCATAGTTACTCCAGGAGGGAATTTAGTGTCAAACATTTTTCGTGCTAGCGTCAACAGTTCCTGGTCACCATCTGCATGTGTACTCAAGGTTTTGATACCAAGCTCCCTACATAATTTTGTCATTTGTTAAGAT
Source organism: Musa acuminata AAA Group (assembly GCF_036884655.1). Taxonomy (NCBI): domain Eukaryota; kingdom Viridiplantae; phylum Streptophyta; class Magnoliopsida; order Zingiberales; family Musaceae; genus Musa; species Musa acuminata. The sequence continues at coordinate 34,437,093 of NC_088327.1, forward strand.
AAAAATTATATGCCAAAGTTGAAGAAAAACCAGATAATATCATTTCATGTCTATAAAACTTGATAGGTCAATATTCTGACTAGAACAGAGATAAGAACTCGCTTTATAACATATATTGATCCTTCACCAACCTAACCTACTGCTTGGTTTTCCTCTTAATTAAAGAGGTTTTGGTGTAAATCTTTGTGAAGGTGGCCCAAGGACCTCACCCAGGTAAATTTTTAGGTGGGGATTAGACCATCAGTTATTATCAGCAGAAAAAAGAAGAGAAAAAGAAATTCATGTTGGTCCTTCCTAGAATAGCGTAATACTATCCAACTAAAAGGTGAGAAATTATATACTCGACACTCAGTTTAGCCATTAGAGGGTCACTATCAGCCATAGCAAGCACAAGTTTTGCATATCCAAGCCTCAAACTGTCCGGAAGATCCTTCACTTGGCCGTAATCAAGTAAGGCAACCTGACACAAAAAGGAAAAAAAGAATATATAAGTTTAACGAACCTTGAAATTTAGATATTTGCAAGGAAATTTTCCTTGTTATGAATCACAACTGCAAGTGCGAACAAGAAAGAAATTTAGAACTGTTAGATACAAAATCATAAACAATTTGCCTCTGAGCCCTTGCAGATAAGTATGTTTCCTGGATGTGGATCTGCGTGAAAAAAGCCATTCTTTAATATCATTTGACCATATGCAAGTGTCAAACTTTTCAAGATTTTCCTGCATTAACACAAAAATTTCACTAGGAACTAAGATATCTTCCTTACCAAAGCATCTGTTATCTACACTTTAAATATGAATTTTTTTTAAATGTTTTATTTAATAACAAAAAGAAACTTCAGCAAGACAAATGCAATCAGCCAATTTGAAGGAGATTAACATAATCCATGTAGTTTAAATTTAAACCATGCAGCAAGGTATTTATGCAGCATAGAAACCATCAAAGATTTTGTTTTTTCACCAAAACATATATAAAATACTCAGCTTTCGAATTTTGAACTCCACAAGAAGCATTGTCATCAATCATGTACCTATATACCAAACATAGTTGTTTTTGCACTGAAAATAATTGACTAAATGAAGAAATTTAACAAATTATCCAAAAATCATATAAAATCGACTTGAGGCTATGTTTGAATCCATAATTTGAGGACCAGTGGGATTTTATTTTGATAAGAATCTAATAATTATGAATTCATAGGACAAGCAGAGAAAGAAGATGCATAGGAGGAAAGAGAGAATAAAGGTGACAGTTGGACTGATAACAACGAGGGTGTTGAATCCCAAGGTTTTGAATATCGATCCGTAGAGCTCGGTACGATACGTATCGGGATGTACCATCGGTATAACTTGGCGTACTGACGGTACATCCTAAAACCTTAAAAATACCTCAACCTACCACACCGCCTCAGTAACAGTCAAAATCCGGGGTAGTATCAGTCGGTACGCCTCAGTACTAGTCAGTACACCTCGGTACCGGTCAAAACACTAGTACCGCTCAATAGAGGGCGGTTCGCATACCGATATCCTCTCGGACCGGTACGTACTGCCCATACCAGGCGGTACACATCAAAATTGAGAACCTTGTTGAATCCTTTGATGATGGGCTGATAACGACGAGGTTGTTGAATCCTTTGGTGATGAAATCACTTTGATGATGAAATTAATTGATGAATTTGATGAACTAATGCATTATTGAGACAAGTAAGAAATACTTCGACTAAGGATGCAGCCCATTGAAAGATGGAATGTCCAATCAGAGAATCGATCATCATGCCAAAAGATCATCGAGGCAAGGAATGAAACGTTGAGCCTGATGATTGATCAATGTGACGAAAATTGGACATCATGCCAGAGGTGTCAGAAATTGAACATTATGTCGGAGGATAAGATGATGTGCCGGAAGTTTCAGTAATGTGCCGAAAGATTTGATGATATACTAGAAGTTGTGAAAATATGTTGAAAGTTGCGACAACATGCCAGAAGCTTCAACAATGTGTCAGATAAGCCATTAATGATTAGAAGACTTGATCAAAGTCATGTTGGGACAAATAAGGTTGGTATTCGGTTGGTTTGGAGCCCATCCATTGAAGCAAGCATTGAGCTTGAAGTTTGGCTGGACTTGAGCCCTTACTAGGTCAAACACACAACCGTACACTGCCCGAGAGTGATAGTACCACCAACACAAGAGATAGTACTGCTTGAGTCAACTGACAAGAATTGTTGATGCTTTGTTAAATATTATGGTGGTAGTCCTACCTACAATGGTGGTACCATCCAGTGTCGACTTTTGTGGCATGCCAAAAATTGTGATGGTAGTACCGCTCGAAGTCATTGTTAGTACCGACCATACCCTGAAATCACGAGAATTTAAACTTTTTGGTTCCACATTTTAGGGCTTTTAGGAGCTATAAATACTCAGGTTGACTGATAGAGCATTCATTCCTTGAGTTTGCAAGTGTTGAAGCTCTCTCTTTGAGTCTTGTTTCAGTCTCCTCCACCTTCTTGAGTTGAGTTATGATTCTAAGTGGTGGGAGGTGAGAGTTCTTTGTAAAAGAATTGAGTGTGGTTCTCTCCTAAAGCCTCAAAAACGAGAAGGTTGTAAAACATAGCTAATATTCATCCTTTGAAAAGAATATTGTTAGTGGAAGCTGATGACCTTGAGGATTAAAAAATTGGGTGTGGACATAGGTCGTGAAGACCATTCCACTATAAATCAGTGTGTCATTCTATCTCTTACTTGTGCCTCCATGATTGCATACTTAAATTGTTATCATGTATATTTTTCACTTGTGCTTAAAAACTAGGCTAATTTTGTTTCTGATACATGTTTTCTCGATTGAAATTCAAAATTTATATAAGTGCTAATTCACCCCTTTTAGTGTCATTAAGATCCTAACAATTGAAGATTAACACCTAAGAAAGAAACAATGACATTCTCAAACAATTAAGATGTGACTCCATCACATAACCACCTATCTTTATGAGACGAATTACATATTGAAAAACTAAAATGAGGATTTTCTTATTTAAATGGATTATGATTTATTAAATGTTTTCAAACTTGATTTTCAAAAATCACTAAACCAATGGATGAATGAAATGACTTTAAAAAATAAATATTTTCTTTAAATGCTAAAACTATAAATGTTTTATTTTATGTTTATAAAAGAATAGATTTAATCGAGTTTCTACTTGTGATATTAATATTTGACACTTTAAATCAAAAATGAAAGAATAAATAAAATAAAAGAATCTAAGATTAATCTTTTAATTCATAATTATAAATAATTTAAAATGAATCCAAGTGAATCTATTAGTGACATGTACACCTGCTTTACAATTATTATCAATAAATTGAAAGCACTTAGCAAAAGCTATATAAACCATGAATTGGTGAGTAAGATTTTAATGTCTTTTCCTAAGAGTTAAGATCCAAAGGTAACAACAATCCTAGAAAGTAAAGATTTGAATAATGTTCCTCTTAAAGAACTCATATGATATCTCATGATCTACGAAATAACTTGAAAGTTCATGATGAAAAAGAAAACCTACCAAGAAAATCGACATTACCCTAAATCCAAAGAAGATTATCTAAAATCCAAAAAAGGTGACTCAAGTAAAAGCTCGAATGATGACGATAAAGGCATCACACTTCTCACAAAAAGATTCAAGAAGTTTATAAAGAAAACAAGACAAATCAAACAAGAAAGGATGGTAAGACCAAAGAAGATTATCTAAAATCCAAATAAGGTGACTCAAGTAAAAGCTCGAGTGATGATGATAAAGACATCATACTTCTCACAAAAAGATTCAAGAAGTTTATGAAGAAAACAAGATAAATCAAACAAGAAAGGATTGTAAGACTAAAACCGAGCCTAAGAAATATGTAATCATATGCTACAAGTGTAAGAAGCAAGGATACTCCAAGAATGAGTGTCCACAACTGAAGAAGTCATCATCCCTAAAAAAAGAAAGTTTTTAAAGTAACATAGGATGAATTAAGTGAATCGAAGATGAAAGAGCAAGCCACTGAAGTAGTGGCAAATTATGCCCATATGACTTTCAACAATGAGATATTTAACTCTCTTGAAACATCTTTATCACATAAGAATTACTTAAACATTCTATGAATTACATGATGGACTTAAAAAGATTGGTCAAAAATATAATTCATTGGAAATGAACACTAATGAGTTTGATACGTTGAAAAATGCTCGGAAGAAATGAATGTCACCATGTTGTAAAAAATTTAAAGTAAAAAATAGTAACATTCATCGTAAGCTAAGCCAACCAATAGTAACATTCTTACACATGCTCCCTTAGTAAGAATGACCATTATAAATTAATTTGGGTATAAAAAAAGAACCATAAATAATTTAAACCTAAAAGGAAGCAAAGATAATGTTAAACATGAAAGACCAAAAGTTAAATAGATACCTAAACCAACACTCTTTCTTGTACATATGTCTGTAAACAAAAGCTGGAGTAAAAGATAGTAGATGCTTAAGGCATACAATCAAAGATCCTACATTTTTTCAAAGCTCACTATCCAAGATGAAAATTATGCCACACAATAATAAAAGAAAATTTATCAGTTCTCATACCCCTCAACCAATGTGAGACTAAATGGTCTTATTAGTGCTCCCTCCTGTAGGGGAGCTAAGGGCTCATAGCCAAGGTGCACAGCTCAGGAGCGAGTTTGATCGGCCAAGGTGCAGGCCTTAGGCCCTTCTTTTAGCGCCAATCTGATAGGGGACAATTTGGTCGTCCGACCATTGGTGCGGCCCGTAAACTCGCGAGGAATTGTCCGCTTTGGATGATGGGCGTACCCGCACGGTTTTGTCCTTTTCGGAGCATGTAAGCTGCAAAAGGTGCCTTTGAGGGTAAGGGAGACCTGGCGGACTTATGAGCCCTTGGTTCCCATACTCCTCAACCAATGTGGGACTAAATGGCCTTATCAGTGCTCCCTCCCGTAGGAGAGCTAAGGGCTCATAGCCAAGGTGCACGGCTCGGAAGTGAGTTTGCTCGGCCAAAGTGCAGGCCTTGGGCTCTCCTTCTAGCGCCAATCTGATAAGGGACAATTTGGTCGGTCGGCCATTGGTGCAGCCTGTAGGCTCGCGAAGAATTGTCCGCTTTGGGCGATGGGTGTACGCGCACGGTTTTGTCTTTTCGGAGCATGTGAGCTCCGAAAGGCGCCTCTGAGGGTAAGGGAGACCTGGCAGACTTATGAGCCCTTGGTTCTCATACTCCTCAACTAATGTGGGATTAAATGGCCTTATCAGTGCTCCCTCCCGTAGGAGTGCTAAGGGCTCATAGCCAAGGTGCACGGCTCGGGAGCAAGTTTGCTCGGTTGAGGAGCAGGCCTCAGGCCCTCCTTCTAACGTCAATCTGATAAGAGACAATTTGGTCGGTCGGCCATTGGTACGGCCCGTAGGCTCATGAGGAATTGTCCGCTTTGGGCGATGGACATACCCACACGGTTTTGTCCTTTCGGAGCATATGAGCTCCAAAAGGCGCCTCTGAGGGTAATGGAGACCTGACGGACTTATGAGCCCTTAGTTCTCATACTCCTCAACCAATGTGGGACTAAATTGCCTTATCAGTGCTCCCTCCCATAAGGGAGCCAAGGGCTTATAGCCAAGGTGCACGGCTCGAGAGCGAGTTTTCTCGGCCGAGGTGGAGGCCTCGGGCCCTCCTTCTAGCACCAATCTAATAAGGGACAATTTGGTCGGTCGGCCATTGGGGCGACCCGTAGGTTCGCGAGGAATTATCCGCTTTGGGCGATGGGTGTACCCGTATGGTTTTGTCCTTTCGGAGCATGTGAGCTTCAAAAGGCACCTCTAAGTTCTCATACTCCTCAACCAATGTGGGACTAAATTGCCTTATCAGTGCTCCCTCCCATAAGGGAGCCAAGGGCTTATAGCCAAGGTGCACGGCTCGAGAGCGAGTTTTCTCGGCCGAGGTGGAGGCCTCGGGCCCTCCTTCTAGCACCAATCTAATAAGGGACAATTTGGTCGGTCGGCCATTGGGGCGACCCGTAGGTTCGCGAGGAATTATCCGCTTTGGGCGATGGGTGTACCCGTATGGTTTTGTCCTTTCGGAGCATGTGAGCTTCAAAAGGCACCTCTAAGGGTAAGGGAGACTTAGCGGACTTATGAGCCCTTGGTTTCCATACTCAACCAATGTGGGACTAAATGGCCTTATTAAATGTACAAATAATCTTTATTTATTAGTTTAATAATATTATATATTTTAATATTTTAATATTTTAATATTTTAATATTTTAATATTTTAATATTTTAATATTTTAAAGTGCGTTGCTTCGCTCGAGCGAGCACCTGAGCGCCTTGGGCATTTTGGAACCTTGGTGCCTTTTGGCACCTAGCACTTTTTAAATCACTGAAGAGGAAAGAACAAATGTCTAGAAAGGAAGATAGCTATGGAGGAGGAGGAAAAAGGAAGAAGGTGAAGGAAGAAGAGGAGGCAGTGGAGGTAGAGGAAGAGGAAGCGATGGAGCAGGAGGAAGAGGAGGAGACAAAGAGAAGAGGAAGCATACCTGCAATCAACAGCACATAGTGGGTGACGAAGGTAGGCGGCATCGGATGGCATTCCGCACTTCCTGTGTTCATAAAAGAGGCCTCGACTTGCGTTTGCGAGCCCTAATTGATGGGTAAACCCTTTTTTTTTTAATGGGTCAGACAAGGCTACTCGAAACAAGGATCATCTACGTCTCGATTAACACTCAGACCGATGCACCACCCATTTTGTACCGATCCAAACAAAACATCATTCCATGGTACAATCACTAATTAGTTTTATCCTCATTATATTACCCTTTAACTGTTTATAAATAGTGAGCCCAATCCTTTTTGCAAGATATTCAGGATGCAAGTTTTTGTGAACTTCAATTTAGAGAATTCTCTAGAGGTATAAATGGCTGGAAATTCTTTTTTTATCCTTTTTCCTTTTTTGGAGTCTTCAATGGTTAGACATGTTTAGAACCTTAGTTAATTCTTTTAGCAAGGTTTTAACTCTCAGACAAATATTGGTTCATAATCTATAAGGGGTATGATATCAGTGTGCATATATTACCCAGTATCAGCTAAAGGAATTAAAGAATTAAATACCTACCAGTACCAAACAATATGGTTAGACAGACTTGTATTTGACACAATGGTTGTTATTATCTACCCCATTGATCAAAATTATCTGGATTTTAGTTTTTTTTTCTCTTTTCAGTCCAACTTTGGTATTTAGAACCTTGGTTAACTATATATGCACCTAGTGGACTAGCAACGTTTTCATTCTATGCATAGAATTTGTTTGGTCTGTAAGTTTAATGACTTGTTAAGTGTTTTCTGTTTCAGATTATGGTTGTGTGTTATTTGTATATTTGTAAGATGTCTTTCTGGACATTAAATATATGTTCTTGCCCTAGGATTGGGATGTAACAAAATATCTACATATGATAAATCAGCTGCTTTGTTATCAAAAATGAATCTTGACTCACTCAAGGTTAAAACAGATACATGCAAGTTTAATCAGATATAGCTATCATATAACAGTATAAGCAACAATTGGTATGGAACAGCATTTATTATTCAGCTATGTATATGCATACACATGCATATGTATATATGGATGTGTTCGTATGTGTCTATGCATATGCAAATGTGTATACATTTGTGTATATGTGAATGTGAGTATGCTTATATATATGTGCATATATTAAGCATTTGTTTCTATATGTTTATATATATACATATATATGTATAAACACAACAAACTCGGATGATACAGGAGCTTACTGCTTTGCAAGTGCTGCAAATTTACCACCAGGATCAATGCCCCTTTTTGCCATTTCATCACCAAGATTCATTATCGGGATACCATCAATAAATTCCATTGCAAAGACCTTCCTAATCAATTGGAAAAATGTTAAGATACTATATTCTTTCAAAAGCAAGAAATTTGGAAATAATGCTTTTAATATTTGACAACAACAAATGTAAGCATGAGAAACAAATTTACAATATGACTTTTGGCTCTTAATATCTTGTACAGCAAGAAAACAATATGCCATATATCTGCATCCTTAGGCACAGCATACGGCAAGCATATGGCAGGAACTATGACCAACTGACATGATTTAGCCACAAGGAATGGATTCTCAAAACTTGATAAGGTTGCAACAACTGAATCAAATGTTTTCATAAGCCAAACGGTTTCGTACTATACGTATTTAATGTCTCATGACCATAAAAATAGTGAACAAGAAAGCACGATAGACACATGTAGCATAGATCCTGATGTATTAACATTTACATCTACTGCAATTGTTATGCAGATCTGGAGAAACTGAATGTTCACAAAGAGAAAATAAGAAATGGTAAAAGAGATAAAGGAGATGATATGGTGTTAGTTTCTTTGCTAGTGTTTATTAGGACCTTATTTTGCATAATCATACTGACAATAAGGAACTTACAACAAATTGATCTACTTGACATAAAATAGCATAGATCTTTCTGAATAAACAAGGCAGCATAATGTAAGAGCAGACAACTTCTGTTTCTTTGCACATAATTGCGAAATTGAAAGTTCAAGCCTGCATCACAAAAAGGTGTAAAGTTGGACAATGTTTGCATCTTTTTAAGAATCTGCACAAAATTGCACTCCATACTGCCTATTTTGTCCTTCAAATATTAGAAACATTATTAAGTATTTAATTATAGTCCAATAGTTGACCTGCAATAGCAAATTGAGGCATCAAACAGAATGGAGCATCATGTCATATACCAACTCAACAGCTGGTAATGGAAGGGCTAGAATAAACTCTGTAAGCTCCTTCAGTCTCCAAATTTTGTCACATATTTTTCCTAGATACATTTTTATGAATGATATAATCAACTTGAGGTCTGACAATTGTACATTAGGGGTTTCAATAAATTAGCATAGCTTAGCTGGTTTTACTTTTTGTAATAGCTAGAGCCAAGTCAAAAAATTATCCCAAAGGTTAGCTATCTTATCAATATTACAGTAACATCATTCTTGATATAAGCAATTACTTTCTCATGAACTTGTTTGGTGAACATTAGTATTGACCAAAAGATATCCTAGGTTATCTGGCTTTTCATTCTTATTCTTCTACCAATTTCTTGTTTCTTGCTCTTAGACAATAAGGTCCTTTGGAGCATGGTTCGCATTACTAATCCATACCGATGTATTGACCAGCTACCAGTACGATAGATACCATGCCATATCGAGCATACCGACACATGATATATGAGAGCATACCAATGTACCACCCCGTAGCGGTCCCCTGTTGGACCGTTACATACTGCCCGTATCGAGCGGTATGCCGTGGTACGGCGAACCTTGCTTTGGAGACAAGCTGACATCTTTTTCTGCATTTAACAGCTTGTACTTACGTTTACCCCATGAAAGGAAGAGATAATAAGAATGATAATTACAGTCTGTGTGTCAAATATGGAATCTTCATACTTTAAATATGCAATAGAGTTAATCAGCTGTTCAGCATGTTTGAGAACATTTGCCGCCAGAAACTAGTGTACAGGAATTTAGACATGTGAGCAGCTGACATGACATCATCTCTAAATTATGTATAAAGAGATTGTTCAGTAATTTGCTGTCTGGGTCAAATGAAACAAAAATATATATTTTTTCAATGCTAGCAGCCAACCTATATGATACTGGAACAATATGTCAAATGAAACAACTCAAAACTTGCTTCTTAGCTAGTATCTGTATATACAGCAGTCAGTAGTGTTGCTAAGAAATTCAGCAAGCAACATCTAATAATCATGAGTAAATCATTGTTCAAAAGAAGATCCAGAATCACAGAGGCTTTTTAATCTGCGAAGTAAGTTCATAAATGCTTAAGATGCCAAATTTTTTTCTCCTTAGTCTCAATGATGGACAAGATTCCGCACATGAAATATAAAGTAAATAAAGTTGTATACATATATCCTAGACTTTTTTATCAAATGTCATGATAAAGACTAACTACAAATTTTCTCTATTCTATAATTTTACCTAGTCACCATGCCTGGAATGACACGTGGTACCAAAACAGGAACCTTCTTGTTGTTATCATGAAAAAACTTATTAATTTTTTCCATGGCTGCAGCTTCTCTCAGGAAATCAAATTCATAAGCAACCTTTAGAAGCAGGCGAAAGGAAAAAAATAGTTAGAAGTAAATAACCGCAAGCGAATTGAACATGATCAGTTCTAGAATGAATCTTCTAAACCAGAATTAAGGATAAGAAGATATTAGAACATATCAACATAGGAAATATAAGGTGAATTATAAAATGATCAACACAGTCATGTGTAAACTTAAAATATGATTAGATATTAATTGTGTAAATGTCATATAAAAGAT